>NC_056739.1:789685285-789985285 GCF_019279795.1 Protopterus annectens
ACAAATGATATACAACAATGTGGCAAACCTGATACATTAAAAATTGAGTAACTAATATAATTTACAAGTAGTTGAGAAGCATTGGAAATATGAGTCACAAAGGATTACAGAAAACCATTAAATAATGATCACGTGCTAATCTAAAATCTTATTAAGAAAGAAGAATCAGGAAAATTGAGGTGCTGTATCTAAAGAAAAGATTTGTTGTTGAAAAAAAAACACATAGTAATTAAAGTATCATGAGTAATGACAGACATAAAACGTCATAGATTCATAGGTATTTACTAGGCTAACGACCACTGGAGCCTTTTTAAGCATAGCCATGCATCCCAAATCTCTGACAAGTTCTGGTACCCTTGGTAAGTGTAAGCAGGGGCTTGGGAGGTGAACCATTTACAGCTTCCCTGTGTCCATTAAAGAAATAGCTCCCAAACCAGGAATGAATTTCCTATTTCCCATCCAGTTGTCCAAGTTATGCTTGAATTGGGTTAAGGAGGAACTCTACTTCTTATGGCTAGGGAGCCATTTCCAAAAAAGGGGTAGTCTCTCAGATATATGCCTGTATCTCCAGCAAGTCCTATTTATATCACAGCCAAGGTTTAAGTCTTTAGAATGGGTAATTCTGGTGCTGTGTGTTTTGTGAATATGAAGGTTGTCCATCAGGGTGGGGTCCAACAATGCCTTGTATGGCAGGCATAAATCTCCCCTCAATAGCCTGCAGAAGACAAAATACACGGATAGGCCTTGAGGTGGTCTACACAAGACATGTTGCATATGCCCTGTGTTCTTTAAGTGAGGAACCTCTGTGGATATTCCAGTTGTTAGATATGTCTGGTTAGGTACATACCAAAGGGGGCATTGTACTCAATGATAGGTCTGATGAATCCCGAATACAGTGGAAGCATGATCTCCTTGGCCTGGATGCCATACCTTTGTTTATAAGTTGCACAACATAGAACTGTAGACATTTGATGGCCAAAGGCTGGATTACTGTCTATGTGCCCCTCTGAGTCCCTGACTGCAAGGTTGACTCTTATGAATGTGTTGTCAATATGCTAGCTACCAGGGGTGGATGATTTCCTGCAGAATACCAGTATGCATCTCTTGGTATTTAGTTTTAGTCCATGGCTTTGACACAAGTTATTTATTTGTGTCAGTGTCAGGGGGGCATTCTATGATTGCCCCTAATTTGCAATTGTGTGCAAGATTAGTCAGCTAGAGGCCCTTGACATTGGCCTTGACTTCAGAGAAGTAGATGCCAAAAAGCAGCAGTCCCAGGACCAATCCCTGAGGTCCTCTGCTTGTGACTGGCCTCTTTGTAGAGGTGGACTCTCCAATTCTAACTTCCTGGATCCTGCCTGAGAGCCAGCTGGCTATCCACTGAGTGACATTAGGGTTTATAACTAATCTCTTGAGATTGTCATCATTGCCCAAGTGGGGTGTAGTGCAAAATACCTTGGCCAGGTCAAGGTAGGTAATGTGAACCATTTTGCCCTTGTCCATTGCTTTGGTGACCATCTCAAAAAAGTCAACCAGGTTGAATAGGCATGACCTGCCATTGATGAAAACAAACTGTGTTGGGTCCAGTGCCTTGAGGTTTCCTATGTCATTATTGATCATTTCCATGATAATTCTTTCCATGGCTTAACATTTGAGACTTAAGGGTTTGTAGTTTCCAGTGTCTGTAGATTGCTCACATCTGTGCAGAGGAATGATGGTTGATGTTCTCCATTCATCTAGCATGAAGATTGTTTGGAGGCTACAGTTAAATAGTGATTCCAGGTGCCTGACAGGTCATGTTTCATGCTATTTAGAAAACAGCCTGGGATATTGTGTAAGCTCATTGATGCAGTGTTCTTGACCTTAGAGACAGCATTGAGGACCTGCAAGCAGGAATTAAAGCAACATGGAACAAAAGTCCCAAAAATGTAGCTGTCATCGTATAAGGAGACACTGGGCTGATAAAACAAAATTCAGAGTTACAGATCCAGGTAACTCCATGAAAACTACAGAAGGGGGCAATTGTGAGTACTTTTTGGATACCGAGAAAAAGACTTTTGCAATATTGATTTCATAAAATGTAACTATACTCTGACTAGAACAATATAACATGTACCCTGAATGCCAGCATAGTTTGTCTGCTGTGGCTGCTCATACAGTGTTTATTGATACTCATTTTGAGATTATTTTTTGGCATCTTCAGTCATATATCAGTAGCAAAGGCAGACATAATGAGGGGCACTGTAAGATATTATGGTAATGTTATATGCATTCTATGTATTATGGAACATCAATATTTTGTGCTGTACACAAAAGATATTTATAGATAGATTCTGTATGTATGGGTGTCCACATACATGGAGAAGCCTCAACGTGACATATGGAGATGGGCAGAAGAGCAGTGTGACTCTGAAATATTCTGTTGTATATCTGATGTCATAGCATTGATGTTTTGGACTGTTTATGGCATCACTTGTACAGGATTGTATTAATGACATTATATGGTGGTCACTGTTGCACCTTTCAACTGCTTGTTTTTTTTTGTGACTCTGTACAGACATATGTATTTAGTAATGTCTTGCCACATTAGAGGAGGCATAGACATCTGTGCTGTTGACTGTCTCCTGTTCATACCTGAGACTTGGTTTGATGTCCACATATTTATTCCCTTTTACACCTAGGTTGTTGCCTGTCTGTGTCCTATGCTGCTGAACTCATCGTTGGCTGTTTTGTGTCCTGCCACCTTTCCTGCTACATCCTTGGACATGTCTGGCCCATTTATGGAACAACTTTGAACATGAAGTTTCCTTATCAGAGGCTTAATTTATCCTGGGCATAGTTTCCTTGTGCTGTGTATTGACTACATTGCACAATTTGGGCACTTACCTAGTTAACTAAATGTAAGTTGTTAATTACCTGATGTGAGGATATTTGTACAGTATTCTGTGGACTTGAATGGACCATAATATTAGTGTTTTCCTAGTTGTAATTTGATTGATTGTTCCAACAGATACATGTTTACACATTTGGATGGCTGTACTCCATGATATTATTGTCACTGTCATGTAACCCATGCTCCTTCCCCTGCCTCCTGCTGCCTCCATGTAAAGTTGTCCTATCCATCATGTCCCTGGATGCCCAGCTGAGTTCTTGAATATAGTGTCAAGTCTAGCCAAACATCATGATGGTTACTGCTACACGATGTGAACAAAAATATCTGTCTACATCATTCCATAGGTTTTATGCCTTAGGTCTGTACCCCTGTGTTCCCTAACCCCATCAAACACACAGTTTTGGTAGCATGCACCACAAATATATGGTTACATCACTGTATAGATTTTATGCCTTGGGAGCTTTATATTCCTCCACTCCCTCAAACATACAGTTTTGGTAGAATGCACCACAACATACTTTGGCAGTTTGTTTGTGTCTTTCGGCATTTCCCAGTTAGGGGTCGCCACAGCGGAACTCCGGTCTGCTAATGATTGGCAGTAGATTTTTACATGGCAGTATTTTCTACTAATAATTACTGTGAGCTTTGCCTTCTTTCTGGTATGTCATTTGTTTACTTAGTCCAGGTCATACCATATGTGGTTTGACCTTTCTGATTGTGTCACATACCTCTCAACTGTACAGATTTTCGCAGAATGTCCAGATTTTGGCCTCATATTTTTGGTCTTTTTTTCATAAAATTGTGGTCTTCTGGCAAATTAGTGGTAAATCAATAAAGATTGACATTCGAAAATAATGACGGACATTTGAGTTTCAGACTTCATATCTTTCAGAAAATTCATGCTAATGCAAAACCTGTTAGTCTACTAACTTTCAAACTTTGTAAGAACAATGTCGCTTGTCCAGTCAGGATTAAACAGATGAGCATTCGTGGGTTCAACCAGCTTTATTATATACAAACACATCAGGATTGGGGCTTAATAACTTTAACTTAGATAAACTTATAAACAAACTAGCTATCATACTCATACATGCTCACTCTCTGGCTACACTCTCAAAATGGCAGTAAACTAGCACATGCTTGCTATTTATATGCACATGCTGTCCTTGAAATGCTTCTTAAAGGTACAACACACACACACACACACACACACACACACACACACACACACACACACACACACACACACACACACACACACACCACACTATTCTACATCCTCCCTCTTTGAGAAATGAATCATGCATTATTGATGACATTAATTGACATGCAATTGATACAAATAATTATTTGACTTGCAATTATACAGAACTAAATACATATAGACAATTATGTCCAGGTTGCTGTGTATTTCACACCAGGTCTGGAAATATGACCGACTCGTGTGACATAAAAATTAGAATTAGGTCTAGCAACTGGGACGGTCTCTGCTAAATGTTCAACTTTGGGGACATCAAGAACATCATCAGGAATGGAAGTAGAAATTAAGACACGTTCTGCAACAGGAACATTGTCTGGACTGCTCTGAGATCTAGAGTCTGTATCATAGGAACAATGCTGCAATGTCAATTCTGATACAGGAAGAAGATGTCTACGGTTTCTCCTGTACTCCACTCCATCAGATTCTACAAAGTAGGATCTCAGCTCTGCTCATATACTTGTTACTTGACCAATCTGGTCGAAACCTTTCACCGTTTGTATCCTTGCTGTCTCTCCTTCTTTCAATGGACAAAGAAATCTGCTTGATTTATCATAGCTGGACTTCTGGAAATAATGCTTTCTGTATAGCTGGGCTCTGATTGTTCTGCTGTTCTTTGCTTTAGGCCTCAACAGACTGGAACTGATAGGCAATGTTGTTCTGGTTTGCCTAGGTAGAAGTCTCTGAACAGGCAAGTCAAGTATATCGTCACGGGGTATGTTTCTGAGACTGAGTAAATTCAAAAAGACATCGGTATCTTCACACTTTGACCTCTCAAGTAATTGCTTTGCACTCTGCACTACACGTTCAGCCAGTCCATTTGACTGTGGGTATTCTGGACTAATAGTAACATGTACAAAGTCCCATTCTTTTAGAAATTTCTGAACCAACTGACTGGCAAATTGGGTATCATTGTCAGAAAAAACTTTGTGTGGACTACAATGGGCTGAGAAATGACGTTTCAACTTGGTGATAGCAGTGGACATTAGATTGGGTAGTAAATCAATCTCGAACCAGCTCAACTAAGAGTCTACCAACACTAACTAATGCTGATCGTTCCACTCGAATATATCAGTGGCTACTGTTGACCAAGGTAGTTCAGGAACTTGGCTTAGCTGAAGTGGTTCTTTTTGCAAATGCAGCTTAGTACTATTGCATACTGAAAAGGAAGAATGTACTTTAGAAATGTCTTTTGGTACAGAAGGCCAAAATACTAACTCTCCCACCCTTCTTTTGGTAGATTTGGAACCTGGGTGACAATGATGCTAAATCTGGATATATTCATGTTGTAAGGAAGCAGGAACAACAATTTTAGGGCCTTTGAAAATAATGCCATCTTCCACCAACATCTCATCTCTGTAAGGAAAATAAGTTTGCACTTCAGGTGGTACACTAGATTGCTTTGAGGGTCATCCAACATTAATGTAGTGGTTAAGCTTTTGCAAAATTGGATCAGTCTTTGTATATTCTCTCAGCTCATCAAGTCGTGTAGTAGAAAAATGATGCACTTCCATGACATCAAAGTCAAAATTCTTTGCATGAAGCTGCTCAGTTGTACTTCTGGGTGATCTGGATAAGGTATCAGCCAGATAAAGAAGTTTGCCTTTTGAATAGACCATTTTGAAGTGTAATCTCACTAGAGCTGAATGCATAGCTTTCTTTAAAATAGTGACTAGATGTTGGGGACCAGTTTCAATTTGAACAGCTCGATCATAGATATAATCATGAAACTTTGAACATGCAAATACTATTGCCAAAAGTTCTCTCTCAACTTGAGCATATTGCATTTCAGTTTGGGTAAGAGATCTAGATGCATAGGCTACTGGTCTGCCTTCTTGAAGAATAACTGCGCCAAGACCAAATTTTGAAGCATCACAGGAATGAGTTACTGGTTTATTGACATCATAGTATCTTAATGTGGGTGGGGTGGCAATTTTCTGTTTAAGGCCTTCAAATGCTCCCTAGTGCTGTTCCATCCAAGACCATGTAACATTTTTACACGTTAGCTCTCTCAAAGGTGCTGTCAGTTCACTGAAGTCTAGTATAAACTTGCCTAGATAGTTGACCATACCAAGAAAATGTTGTAGAGCTTGAACATTATCTGGTGCTGGCATCTCAAGAATGGCTACTTGCTTGGACAGGTCTGGGTGCAAGCCAGTGCTAGTAAATAAATGGCCTACATATGTAACTTCTGGTAGTCTGAATTTAGACTTCAGAGGATTGAGCTTTAAGTTCACTTATCTTGCTCTGTCTAGAACTCTCTTAAGATTTCTGTCATGCTCTGCTTCACCATTGTCTCCAACCAATAAATCATCTACTATTATAGCACAAGGATAAAGCGAAAAAATTTGCTCCATTGCACGCTGAAAGACTTCACTTGCAGAATTTATTCTAAATGGCATCCTGAGGAATCTATATCTTTCAAATGAGGTACTGAAAGTAGTCAGTAGTGAAGATTTGTGATCAAGCATGACTTGCCAAAATGAACTTTTTGCATCCAAGACAGAAAAAACAGTTGCATTCAATATCAGGGCTGTGACTTCCTCAACTGTGTGAATAGGATGATGTGGTCTCTTTAATGCTTTGTTCAAATATCTTGGGTCAATACATATACTGATTTCATCTGAGCTTTTCTTGTGAGCTGCTACCATGGACAACACCCATTCATTTGGTTCTGTGACTGAACAAATTACACCTTGCTGCACCAATTTATCCAGCTGAGCTTTGACCTTATTCTGCATAGCCAGTGGAACTTTTCTTGCCAGTCTGACCACTGGACTGACCTCTGGGTCTAACTTAATAGAATACACAGCTGGAGGTTTGCCCAACTTGTCATTGAAAACATCAGCATACTCTGAGAAAATAGCTTCAATAAAATTGGAACTGGGACGTGTGCTTATATGATGAACTTCTTTGGTAAAGGAAAGCAGATTCATTCTCAAACTGTCTCTAAGACCCAATAATGACTGCACAGGTCTTTGGACTACATAGAATAGTAAGCTGTAGTAGTTCCTTAGCCAAATTACATGAAAACATTACTAAGCCTTCGGTTTGAATTTCTTCACCTCCATAAGCAACAAGTTTTGCACAACTGGCCACATTAAGTTGTCCACCATCTCTCACCTTAGCAAAAGTGTCTTTTGACATAACATTACACTTTGAACCAGTGTCTACTTTGAGCTCAGTGGGTTTACCATTGATCTGGACCATACAAAACACTTCATTCTTTGCCAACAAATCTACTGCATCAACCTTTTCACCAATCACCGACACACCATCTACGTAGAAAGTAGAATTGCAGCTCGCTATGTGATCAACTTGCTTTTTTAAGTGACTTTTTTTTTACAACTGTGTGAGGTTCACTTGATTTGAAAAACTTCTGAAAATGGTTCCATTTTTTACACTTGTGGCATTGCTGACCAAATGCTAAGTGCTTTTCTCTTATAGACTCATGATTGGCAGCACAATTGTGATAATGAACAATAAAGCTTGATTTGGGTTTTGCTGACTCACCCTTCTACTGCACTGAGCATGTCCTTTTCTTAGAACTTGCTGGAAAACTACAGGTTTTACCTGCCACACTCGCAGGTGTTACAGCTCCCATGTGCTTAGGCCTGCTTCTACTAGCCATGTGTTGCATGCTGTCTACACCTGCTCTGAAGCCTGCTGTTGCCATGCTCTTATCACTTGCAAGCATACTTGTGTGCCTCTCTGTAACTTCATGAATTTGACAAATCTCAACAGCTTTGCTCATTGTTAAATCACTGTAATGAAGCAAAATCTTTCTCACTGCAGCACTATTAATACCTCATACAAGCCTGTCCTTTATTAATTCATCTTTTAAGTCACCAAACCTACACATTTTAGCTCTGCTTCTCAGGTCAGTAATATATGTTGCAAAAGTTTTTCCTGGCCTTTGATCTCGTGTGTAAAACAAATACCTCTGTAATGTAACATTTGACTGGGGGTTACACATTTCCCTGAATTTTCATTTCAAAAACTTGGGGTCTTCCCTTGATTCAGCCTGTACAACAGTGTAATATGACAGTTTTCACCTTCTACTTCATATACTGCTGGTGCATACACAAATGAATGCTCTCTTTCAATGGCCTCTGACACAGTTAGGTTTAGCAAAATGAATGCCCTGGTACATGCATCTTGTCAAAATAAGCTGCTTGTATAAAAATATTGTACTCTTCCTCAGATATTCTCCAATTCTTTGCAATATTCTGATCAAATACAAGTGGTGATGGTTTTCGAAATCTGTCTGCAAACTTTGCTAAATAACTCTTTACAGTGCAAGAAACACTCTGTAATGCAGTACTTTTAATAGACACACACACAGCAGAACATAGCCGTTTCAAAATACTTTTATTTTGACTGCACTTTAATAATTGCACTTTGCACACACACAAATAAACTCTTTGGAATGAAGTAAAGCACTTTACACACTTGCACTTTCACACACTTTCTTTCCTTGAATTTTGATAACTCTATCTCAATCAATTTTAAACATGCTCATTTTGCAATTCTGAGGGTTCAAACCCTTTATGTGCTTTTTTTCTGATAATCATTTTAATATCTTAATTTTAAACATTTTGTTTTTTTTTATAAATTTATCTTTTTTAAAAAAATAAATCATTTGCAACTTTTTGTTTACCTTGTTCATTTAGATTGAGCATTCATGGGTTCTGTTCAACATTTTTTTTATGTACAACACAAACAAATTAGGAGGCTAATAACTTTAATTCTAAGATATTTAGATAAAAACTGAAACAAACTAGCTGCCTTGCTCATACATAGCATGCTGCTGGCTGCACTGGCAAAATGGCACTTTGAATGCACATTATGTTGACTATATGCACATTGAAATGCTTACATGCACACTAAGGTATACCACACATTTACTAACTTACCTACAATCAACTTTTCTTTAACCTATTTTTGAGCCTTGTTGCAAAGCTTCTTATAGCATTATTTCATTTCTTAAAATTTTGAGGTTTAGAGAGTTAAATTTTGCCACCTTTCCTTTAGACATGTAGTTCTTGCTTTTTTGTACCATTAACCATTGCTGCAGACCCTAGATTAAGGAGCAACTTTCAGTGGTCTCTTTGGGAGGTGAGCTAACAATGAGATGGTACACTGGTTTAAGAAGTCATACAGTGGTAGAGAATGCATCTGTTAGGGTGTGAAAAGCATGCTGAAGAACAGCTACATAATCTGGTCAGTGAAAAGTGATAACAGTAGGGAAAGAAGTGATATTCAGTGTATATGTATATCTATATATATATATATATATATATATATATATATATATATATATATATATATATATATATATCTCTATGTATATATATATTATATACACACACAAACACACACACACACACACACACACACACACACACACATATAAAACCATTAAACATAGACTTGATTAGTCTAAAACTGATGCTTAATGTTTCAGAAACTGCCGGGGGTGGGGGGGTCTGAGTGTTGTCAGAACTGAATGTTTGTGTTTATTTAAATAATACAGTCATTGAAGCATATTACAGTAAAAATAAAGTAGTCACCCACAACACTGGACAAGGAGCTATATGAAGTATTCCACTATAAGGAGCTTGTAGTGTAGTGTTGTTATGGCTGTTAGCTGTATTATCATAGTAATGTGGTCACCTTCAAAGGGTTTATCAGTCTGGAAAGTATATTTTTATTTAACAAGTTCCCTCTCTTCAGCCATTTTGTTTACTTTCATTGATTAGTGGTTTGCATTTAATGTTCCATTTATGTCGGTATACTCTCAATATAACCTTAAATTTTTTTCTATTTCTGTTATGCAGTAACATGTGCATCCTGCAAATGTAATTCTTGTATAATATGTATTATAACTGTCTTATTATGTATTATATTATTATAAAAAAATGTCTCTTACTATTTTTTGTGCAAAACTGTTATGTGTAGCTTTTCTCTGCAGTCCTCCTCTGAAAAGAGGCTTTTTGCCCAGTCAGACTATTCCATTAATAAACAGAAACAATAAATAACTAACTATTGCTTCTGTTTTGTAACATAACACTACTCTGTCTTATCAGCTCTCTCTACATTTGTGCTGTTTCTCTGTATATACACGTTGAGGTTTTGCTTTTTTTCCTGTTACATTTCATGCACTGAATATTGTTTACAACATCCTCTGTTGTAACTCTTTATGCCAAGGCTGGGTTAGATGTTTAGGCTATTTTTACAATGTTGTGTACTGTGTTGTTCGTATTTTGCTCAATGTGTTCTATTCTTTTCTCCTTCTGCTGTTTTTTTCACTCATGATTTGATATATCCTACTGGTAACATTTGGGACATCTGTTTCACTGTGCTTTGATTTGTGACTGCTCAGTCTGGAAGCTTTCCTCTTTATTATCTTTCTTGCACTATTTATTCAGTATCTTACATCAGCATAGCATTTTCACAAGCACCGCATGACTACGGCCTCTGGCCCAAAATCCTGTAGTAATACGGAATACTAGCAGTTGTGTGGGATGCAGGGAAAATGAGTGGCTATTTTTTTACCATAATTTCTTCCAGATGTCTTCAAAAATATGAATTCAAGTACTTTTTCATATGAGATCCTAATACATATGCCTGTAACAGCTCAGAGAAAGAATGATCTTTTAGTGCTTATTTTTTTCCATTTGTTAGCCATTAGAATCCAGCAGCTGTGGGGCCCATTTTTTGGTAAAAGCCTGATAAGAGACACTCCAGTGAAAATGACATAGTATACAAAGCAACATAAACAATTTGAGCAGTTGCGCATAAGTGGTTATAAATGTCGAAAACAGCACATCCTTAGAAAACTAATACAGAAGGCAGCTTCCTTGTTGTATTATTTTTCTCCCCATCTCCTGCCAAAGATTAGCCCCCGCACACGACTGGTATGTTTCTGCCCCCATAGAGCAGGAACTGATTGCAGAATACCTTGATCCAGGCAGCCTTGAGGGATTTTGCTGCTCTGGCCCTAACTACTCCCCTCAGTGTTAAAGTGTGCACTTGCAAATGCTAGGGCTTGCTGTACTTATTTCTGTGGTTGTGCATCTGCCTGTGTGTTCCCATCAAAGCTACAAACAGAACACAACTTGTCAGAACCATGCACATATCTACAGTCATATGCTTCATGCTGTACACCTCTTCTCCAGTATGTGTCAGCATGGCAGTGGGCCATACCACCTACCTTCACCCATGGGATGAGCCAACGTCAGCTATTCACTTCTGCCCAACCCCTTCTCGACTCCTGCACCACCTATGCTGCTAATTGATTTTGGATCAGAGATGAGGCTTCGTCCTTGTATGCCACGGTGTACGAATTGAAGGTACCTACTTTTGACAGTGATATTGTTTAAAGTACATGCCAAAATATTAAAGCTATATTTAAACTTTGACAGGATATATACAAATATACACATAATGTAACAGGTGTGCTGGGGGGAGGCTTGTGACTCTTATATAGGAAATAAAGAAGGACACTGTGGCCAAGTCTATTCATGAAGTCAAATGCTGCAAAAGATAATAGCTTTGGAAAGCTAAAATAAATTCAGAAATAATTGCTTACTACCTGCACCAGTGTATCAGATAATTTATGATTCATTTTCATTTTTTGTTTTATTTGTATGTGAAGAGGAACTGGATAACTTGGTCCCTTCTTTAGTAACAGCCTTGTTACATAAATGAAAGTTAGATATTTAACATAATAATAGATCCATGTTGGCTGCTTCTGTCCTCCTCAGTTTATCAGTACTTCAGATTCAATTTCATCCAACTTTGGCCACTCTCAGAATTTGGATCCAAGACCAAGGCTCTTCCCCTTACCCATAATCCCCTCCTTGTATTAAATTTCCTCAGATTGAGTTTGCCCACTTCCTATGTCAAGAATTTATACTGAAGAAGCCCAAGGAACTCTTGGAACATAGTACATAGCAAAATCATGACCAGGCTGTCAGTAAAGCAGTGCAATCACTCCAGAGCCAAAAGACTATGGCAACTGTAAGGAAGAAGTAGGGAGAGAGGTTGAGGATGGAAGGAGATAATACTGATCTATTGTTACGGTAAGTACATGACTTTGTTAGCAGATGTTTTTCCTTTCATCCATCCTCAATGTATGGGGCAGAGTCCCCAGCTACCACAAACCTTGAGAAGACTTATGGAGGATATTCCTGTGGATGGCTGAAGCAAAGGATGCTCAGGATGTAGACTGCAAGACCAGTTTGTAGTGAGATATGAAGTTATGGACATTATACCAAGTATCTGCTGCATGAATGTCATCAACTGGTACTTTTAAGAAAAAGGCAGTTGAAGTAGGCAACTGACCTAGCAGAATGAACCTTTGGAGTGTCAGGCAAAGATTGTCTCTTTTCCTTATAAACATAATAAATGCACTCAGTCATTGTGAATGAGTTACTTTGGACACTCCTTTGCCCAGTTTTGCTGGGGAGAAGGATACAAATAATTTGTCAGCCTTTCTGATGTTCTCAGTATGATGCAATCAAAATCTGAGTTGTAGATGCACGTCCAAAGATGAAGCATGTATTCTCCCTTATTAGAAAAATGGAGAAAGAAAACAAACTGATGGACTGGTTCACCATGCATTCTGAGGCCTCCTTGGGAAGAAAGGTGGGATTTGTTCTCAGTGTTACTCTGTCCCAAAACCAAAACAGGGGTCTTACAAGAATGGGCATGAAGCTTCACAACTCTGTGCAGAAATAACCACAAGAAACAATGTTTTCCAATAAAGATATTTCAAGTCAACCATGGCTGCAGGTTCAAATGGAGATCTCATCAGCTCCTGAAGATGAGTAGTAATGACCAAGAGAGGGACAGGATCACTGACAGGAGGCAGAGAGGGAAGGTTCCCCCTTTAGAAGGCCTTAGATAACTTCAAAGAAGCAATTAGCAATTGATTTTCTCATGTGTGAAAACTGAAAATGGCTGCCAACTGGACTTAAATTGTAAAGTAACTCTCTCTCCATCATGAAAAACGACTAGTCACCGCCCCTTTAATTTCTTTGCTTCTTCTTCATTTCTCCCATGCTTCCCTGCTCTTGCATTCAAACTCTATCTACAATTTCCTTTTCCTTTCCTACTTTACTAACATTACAGTTGCATTAATATATCATTTCCTTATGTATAGTGCCCAATGCACCTCATTCTTATTTGGAAATTGTTAAAGTATTATGCTATTAGAACAGAGTGTGTTTTTGTTTGTAATGTATTAGTTTATGTAATGTATTATCATGGAGCGTTATCAAACTGGAAATAAATAAATAAATAAATAGTCAGAAAATCCAAAATAGATGGGAACAGAGCTGAAAATGGATCTGTAGTACTACTGGAAGCCCAAATTAAAAATCTCTACCATTTGATTTTGTATACTTTTCTGGTAGACAGTCTTTGTGAAGAGGTCAAAATGTGTAACACCTGAAAAGAAAACCAGGACTGTCTAACCATCATAGGAAATGGAGAAAACATCAGGTTAACTTGAAGACTTTGATGTCTGGATGAGGCATCATGGATGGATGAAAGAGATGGTCTAGAGCAGGGCCCAGCAAATATGAAGGATGAATCAGATGAGATTAGAGGAAAGGAAAACACAGCTGTCTAGGCCAGATAGTATCACTGTAACCTTGCTCCACATTGCTTTCTGCAGTGAGTTTGGTATAAGAGGAGTGGGAGGATAAAGATAAAGGAGACCAGGGGGCCAAATATGAACAAAAGCATCCTTCAGGGACCCCCAACTTGGGGGATCAGGGAAAACTAACTGCTGCACTTGATGTTGTAGGAGGAGGAGGAAAACAGGCCACAGCAAGGTTGACCCCAGTAGTTGAAAATCTGTTCTGCCACTGATGGGTCAATGGACCACTTGTGAGGTAGAAGAGTAGATCTTCTCAACCCGTCTGTCAATAGATTGGACTTCCCCAGTATATGCACTGCCATCAGAAATACATGAGAAGACATCTCCCACTGTTTAACTCTCATGGCCTCAACACAATGGGTAGGAAAGTGTCCCCTTTGTTTGCTGATGTAACAAACCACCAGCATATTATCTGTTTGGATGGTAAGCACACCCCTTGGGAGGGAATTCTGAAAGGCCTGCAATGCTAGGAGGACTGCCTGCACCTCCAAGAGATTGATGTGAAGACTAGCCTCAGTGGGAGACCACCTCAGCATCCATGATCATTTTGGCCTGGGGGAAGGGAGAACAAATGATCTACCCTGACAAACTGTTGGAGAGTCTAACCACCACTAATGAATATGGTTTCTGCAAATCTGGGTGAGAATCATGGGAAAATTAATTGGCTGGTACCTCATAGACCATTGAACTGCAAGGGTCCATTGTAACACTCTCATGTAAAATCTTGCTAGCGGTACTAAGGTGATGGAGGCTACCATTAATCTGAGAAGGCATAGAACTGATCTTGCTGGTGCTTTTTGTTGGGAGAGTGAAGCCATCACTTGATGTCGAAGGGTATGAGTCCTTGATTCAAGTAATCTAGTTATCTGTAGCTTGGTGTATAGATGACCTCCAATTAACTCAATCATTTGACAGTTATTCCCAACTGGGAACGCAGGTGGAAAAAGAAGGCTCTAGCTTGAATAAGAAGATTCCTGGTGGAGGTAGTCATGAATCAGTCATTCAGATATGAGAAAACCCAGAACCCCTGCAGTCTGAAATGAACTGCAACCACTGATATGCATTTGATGAACAACCAAGGTAGTTATGGTGAGACCAAAAGGCTGGGCCTTGAACAAGAAGTGAATGGGTCCCAGACGAAAGTGGAGAAAACTCCTGAAGCATCTTTCCATTTTTATATGATAGTATGCATCCTGGAGGTCTGTCAAGCACATCCAGTCATCTTTCTTTAAACAAGGGTAGGCTGGACTGAATTATGACCAGTTTGAATTTTGCCTGTTTTACATACTGATGCAAGTGACTGAGGTCCAGAATGGGCCTGAGGCCCCTGTTTTTCTCTGTCACCAAAAAGAACCTTGAGTAGACTCCAGACCCATGCTGTCTGCATGGAAATCCTGAATGATTCATTTCTCTGGCACCTTTTTTTATTTCTTGTGCTGCTGCCTTCAGATGAATGGGTGGGACATCAACAAGTTTTCCTGAATAAGGAGGATGGTAAAGAAAGGGAATCATATAGCCTCTTCTTATGATTATCTTCACCCCTACATCTTGGGTGATGGACGTCCAGGCCATGGAGGTGCAGTGACAAAGCATTGCCCCAACTGCCTTCAGAACCTGGCAGTTGGACAACCATTCAGGAGTACTGAGAGGACCTGTCAAAAAAGGGAGCCCAAAAGCCTTGATTCTGTGGTCTACCTTTGCCGTGGGGGGGTGACATCCATTATGATTTGTTCTTCCCTCTGCCTCTAGGAGGGTCAGTTGCTATTAGTGTCCAAGGCTAAATCTTAGGACTTGCAGAAAGTACAGTTGTGTAAAATCTTACCATAACAGTAGTTGTCCTTCTTTTCACTGTTGCAGTATTCTAAACAGAAGGGATTTTCCTGCCCAGGGCAGCCCAATGCTCGACCAGTACACAGAAGCCTAATGGACTTATATGCACCATATGTCTCATTTATGCTTCCTGTACAGAATGTAGGGCATAAAAGGGATGTATTGATGTAACTACCCCGAACTGAATTGCCCCAGAAGAGAACAGTCTCCATGGGACAAAGGAAAAATGCAGAAGAATAAAGGGGAACCCTCAGCAAGAAGGGAATCTAAAACAAAAAACAGAACTAACAAGAGGGGGTTGGAGGGAGGAAGTGAATACTGCAACAGTGAAGAGAAGAACTATTATGGTAAGGTTTTACACAACTGTACTATGTCCTTCTATATCACTTTACAGTATCCAAAGTAGAAAGGAGAGTAAAAAAGCTCAAGAACTAGAATGGGAGTTGGAAAGCTGAGAAGAGCCCTCAACAAATCTATATAAAATGGCTTCAGTAAAACCTGATCTGGCCCTAGAAACCATATCCAACTTATAATGCTTAGTAAAGGTATGCACTGAAGACCAAGTAGCAACTTCAAGGGTGGAACTGGTGTCCATCCCCTTGATGAATGCTCCAGAAGAGGCAATAGCCCCAGTGGAGTAAGCTCTAGCATAAGTAGACAGAGATTTGCCCTTAGATATCAGGGAGGAGATGGTTTGCTTAGATACAGCCAAACCCAACGTCCTGAGACAAAAAGCTGATCAGACTTATGAATGGCCTTAGTTTTATCCAAATAGTACCTGAGCTGTCTGTGTAAATCCAAGGCATGCAGGACCCTCTCACTAGCAGACTGAGGAGAAGAGAAAAAGGAAGGTAGTTGTACCAACTAATTCAAGGACAACTCATTTACTACCTTGGGCAAAAAATAATGATTATTACAAAGGGACACCCTGTCGCTGTAAAAAAAAAAAAAAAAAAAAAAGGAGGAATGGCCATAAGGGCCTGGAGTTCAGAGACCCTCTGAGCAGAAGTAAGAGCTAGCAACAAAACAGTCTTCCAGGTACAATGTTGCAAAGAAGCAGAATCTGCAGGCCCAAAAGGAGCCTGAGTCAATTTTTCCAACACAAAATTAAGGTCCAAGGAGGAGGAATAGGTTTCCTTGGAGGCCTAATATGCAGGACACCTTTAAGAAATTCTTTGACCCCAAAAAGAGAAGTCAAAGGAGGATTTAAGAGCAGACAAGCAGAAATGGCAGACAAAAGGCCCTTCACAGAAGAAAAGGCCAGGCCAGACTGGAGCAACTTAAACAAATAAGAGAAGACCAGAGGGACCCTCACTGATAAAGGGTCCTTGTTACAAGCATAACACCAGACAGAAAATCTTTTCCATTTAGACACATAAGATTTTCTGGTTGAGGGTTTCCTTGCTTCCTAAAACCCTGAGCACGTTCCTCAGAAAACAAGTGCTGGAAAGGGATAAAAACTCTATCACCCACAGTGTCAGTTGAATAATGGATAAGTGAGGATGGATGAGACCCCCCCTGTCCTGTGTGAGGAAATTCAACCGGTAAGGTAACTTGTGTTGATTGTCCCTGGCCAGCTGCATTAAGGAGGGAACCAGTGCTGTCTTGGCCAAAAGGGAGTCACTAGCAAGATTTTTAGGGAGTCCAGCTGAATCACCTGCAGGACGTTTGAAGCAGAGGAAGAGGAGGGAAAGCATAAAGAAGCATTTTCTTCCAAGGAAAAGAAAGGGTGTCCATCTTCCAAGCCAGACAGCATGGTACTCTGGAACATAAGAGAGGAAGCTGCCTGTTAAGATGGGAGGCAAAAAGATCTACCTGAAGAATACTCCACTAATGGAGAATGTCCAGAAACACATCTCTGTAAAGCATCCATTCATGAGCCTGTGTTTTGGACATGCTCAGATAGTGTGCCACTAGATTGTGCTCTGAAGGAATGTATACTGCATGAAGAGTTAACTGATAACTGAGAGCAAACTCCCAAGCCTGAAGGGCTATCCTGCAGAGGGGGTAAGATTTTGTGCCTTCCTGCTTGTTGACATACAACATCAATGTAGTGTTGTCTGTGTACATCTTCAAGGAGCCTGGAGAGAACATGGGGTGAAAAGCTTGAAGGGCCAGAATCAAAGCTCTGATCTCTTTGATGTTGATATGGTCTAACTTCTAATGGGGAGGCCAGAGGCCCTGAACTTTCAGGTGACTAAAAGAAGTCCCAAACCCCATGTCTGAGGCATCTGTGAACAGTTCTTGAGAATGGACTGGAGGCTGAAAGGGCTGGCCTGGGTTGAGAGCAGAATGCTGAATCATCACTTGAATTCCTTCTTTAGACAGAGGAGGAGGGGTACACCAAAACCCAGAGGGTGACAATGCTGCAGCCAAACTGACTTTAGGTACTATTGAAGCTTCCTCATATGCAATTTGGCAAGAGGAAGCACTGGGATAGAAGAGGCCATGAATCTCAGGGCCTGAAGGAGCTCGCTGGCTGGCATGGCAGTCAGAAGAAGAAGAGACTGAAAAAAGGCTGTCAATGATAAAACTTTTGGAGGTGGAAAAGAGGCCATCATTAGCACTGTCTGAATCCTGCATTCCAGATGCATATGATCCTGAGACGGAGTCAGGATGAACTTTTGGAAGTTGATGGTGAAGCCCAGACTTTGAAAAGAGAGAACTTCAGATCCTCTAACAGGCACTTGGGAGAAGGCGCCTGAAGCAACAGGTCATCTAGATAAGGTTCATAGGTAGGTACTAGGCTATCAGTCTGGGGGCCTATACAAGCCCAGCCAAAAAGGTACTCTGGCTTTTGCCACCCAAGAAAATTATTTTCCTGTGCCACTGTCGAGCAGAACCACAGAGGTGATCCCTGGGGTGAATTTCCTATTTTCCATGCAATCATCAAGATTTTTCTTGAAGAGTGCTAATGAGGAGCTTTGTTTGATATAGATAAGTAGTTTATTCCAGAGTATGGGAAATCTCTGGGACAGGAATCTATCCCTCCAGCATGTTTATTGTGGTGACAAGGTTTAGGTCCCCAGAGCGTGTAGCTCGGAGGTATTGGGATTTCTTTAAGTGGAGCATGTCCAACAGCTCTGGGATTGACATAGCTTTGTATGGAAAAATCTGATGGTCTTGGAGCCTTCAGAAAGCAATCACAGGAGCTAGGCATTTTATGAATACTCTTGGAGCCTTATAGAGGCCAAAGGACAAAGCAGGGAACTGAAAATGAAAGGAAGACACAGAGAAACATAAACACTTCCTGAAAAAGAGGGTGAATAGGGATATGACAGTAAGCTTTTTTCAGATCCAAGGACACCCAAAAAACCTGGGTTTAATAAAAGAGGCTGCAGGGTTGAAAAGTAAGCATCTGAAAAGAAGGGACCTTCAGAAAGGTGTTGAGTCAGGAGATATCTAGAATAGGTCTCCAAGTGCCCTTTCCCACTTGGAAAGGGATGACAGGTTGAATGGTTCCTTGGTTCACCAGGGACCCTAGAACCTCCAAGAAATGAGTAAGCTGCTCTAGAGGAAGATGAGGAATCCCTGAAAAATGGGGGAGAGACTTCCATACCATGATGTAAGCTTGATGGATGATAGAAAGAACCCAAGAATCTACAGTGATGAGATGACATTTTGAAAGACAAAGAGAAAGCTGAAGGGACAAAGTAACTTTGTCTCAAATGGGAGGGAGGGTGAATTGTCAAAGAGAAGCAGGCTTATCAGATAAAGGAGGCTTCTGGGCCACAGAAATCTGAAAAGCCTTAGCAGAGGGGGCATGCCTATCATCTTTCCTGCCCTTGGAGTCCTGTCTAGGTTGCCTGCAAACAAAAGCAGATCTAGAAAGATAACGCCTCTTGAACTTAGGGATAGGAGAGACAAAAATGCATTTAAGGCCATGCAAGGCTTTGCCTTTCTTTTGAAGAAACTCAAACATGTCAGCAGCAGCAGTCCCAAAAGATGTTTATTACCCAAAGGAGCATCCACTAATTTGGCCCTAATGTCCTCAGGCAGAGGATGGAGATGAAGCCAAGAATAATGCCTCATGACAGACCCAAAAGCCAAAGCCATTACAGGCATCAGCAGCATCATAGCTACACTTGAAAGAGTGGCAAGCCACTTGAGAAGCAGAACCTAAAATAGATAAGGCAGAGGATTTGCCTTTAGAATCAGAGAGGTCAGAAATAACCTGACAAACCTGAGCAATCAACATCAGAGCATACATGGTCATGTGGGTCTGGTAATTAACAGCCCTAAAGGCCAAAGTAGAACCAGTGTAAATTTTCTTACCAATCATCTACATTGCCCTACTGTCCTTATTAGAAGGCTAAAGTTTGGAAGATGGCAAAAGCTTAGAAGATTTGTCAGAAGAGACTGACACCACAGAAGGAACAGCAGAAAGACATTTAAATAAAAATTGACAATCCTTATATTCTTAGGAGCTGGAGTCTAAGAATCAGGAGACTTGGAAACAGCAATGAAAGAGTCTAACAAGGCAGCCAAGACAGGAGGAAATGCCGATGGTTTAGCAGTATCACCCTGAAGCAACTCATAATATCTTCTCTGAATATCAGACACTTGAGAAGAATCTCACTTAAAGTATTCCACCATCTTTGCAATTGTGTGCCCAAAGGACAATTCCTCAAAAGGAGACTCAATGCTAACTGACTCCTTTTCATCAGAACCATAAGCCAAAGTCAAAGGCACCTGTGAAGAAAAGGACAAAGACTCCTTATCAGACACTGAATCCTCATCTGAGGAATTTAGTTCCCTAAGTCTTTTAGAAGGAGTAGAGGTCCAAGGAGAGCAGGCTTTAGGGCCAACAAGGCAGAAAACAAGCCCTGAGGAAACTCTTGCCATTCCCTTTGAGGAGCCTTAGGATGGACCAAAACATGCTTTAGTTTTTGTCTTTTCTTGGAAGGGACATCAGCTCTAACAAATACTGGAAGTTCTACTCCTTGGCAAGATTTGATAAGAGAACCTGTACGCTCCTCTCTGACCAGTATCTGTGGAATCCCTCTAGGACCTTCCATGATAACCAACAGTTCCCCCTTACTGTCTGCAGCAGAGGCCTACAAAGCCTCAGAGGACTTGCAAAAAGAAGAATGCATACTGGCCTCCAAAAGGGTCACGGCAGAGGAATCCAGTGTACACACTGAATAACCTACAGAGCTATTACCCACTTCAAGAGGAATATTCAGTGGAGGCTGGACAGCTAAAGAATCCAGCTGAGACTTCTTGGCCTTCTTCTTACCTAGTGGGTTAAATGATTCTGCCATGATACTCTGGGTTAATTGTTTAAACTGTTGGTTTTCAAGATAAATGTCCAGAGAAGGCAAATGCCATTGTAGTGTCTTAGGCACAAATGCCTTACAGATACTACAAGAAGTATGGTTGTGGTAAGCACCCAAATAAACAAGACACTGTTCATAATGATCCTTATGAGGAATCTGCCTTCCACACTGACATTTTCCCTTCTTGGATGACAAGAATTCTAGGTAGCAAAATAAAATACAAGACCAAGAAAAGTAAAAAAAAAAAAAGAAAGAAAAAGAAAAAAAAAAAACAACCCCAACTGGTCACTTATCTGGTGGTTAAGTACTGAGTACAGCAAAGAGGTCTTCAGAACAACTAGCAATAATGGCGTTCAAATGGGTAACAAAGAAGTTCGTGGTAGTTGCACCTGTATATCCCCTTAATGCCTATGTTCTGTACAGGAAGCATAAATGTGACAAGGCGCATACAAGATCATTAGGCTTTTGTATACTGGATGAGTGTTGGGCTGCCCTGAGCAGTAGATCCCTTCTGTTTTGGAAACTGCAACAGTGATATAGAAGGACATCCACAATTTCTTACCTCCTTTTTGGCTTCCAGAGAAGGTCCATTATGAAGTATAAGAGCTTATTCCAATAGCAGACAAGGACTTTCTCTCTTGCTCACTTTTAGACAGCATCTCTTTTACTTTGGGCCAAAATAATGATGGCCCATCATAAGGGGTATTAGTGAAGGACATCATGAAGGGTTCAGCAAAATCACAGAGATGCATTCAGGTATGTTGGCAAACATATATTCCAGTGCCTACCTCTCTGACTGTGCCATCGGCCACATTAGAAATAGGGTGCATAGACTGGATGGTGGCCAACTGCATGTTGACAGCGTTTTTATCTTCTGCAGAGAAGGACCCAGATGGGGATTTGGATTGCTCTTTCGTCAAATCCCTCTGAAAACATGTGACATGTGCTTAGTAGTTCAGTGCCTGAGAACAAAGGTCACTGAAGCATTTTCCCACTTACCAAACTTGTCCAATGCCCTGGACTCCCTGATAGGAGGATTACATAGAGGTCTTCTCAGCAGGCACTTTCTTGATGGCTGTTGCTACCACTATAGACTCTACTACAGAACCCCTTGCTCCAAAAGGGCCTATCTTTAGGAGAAATTAGAATTTTGTTGGATTGCCAGGGAATTGGTGCATTCACTTTCCTTCCATGCCCAACTCAAAATTAGGTCAACCCATCCATCTGAGAAAGGGACCTCCCAAGAGGTAGATGGGCCAGCCCAAAAAACTATGAGGAATACCAATTCCTCCTGGGATGGAGCATCAGTGGACCACCCGCCTTCTGTCCAAGTAGTTTGAGGACCTCATCAAAGGAGACATGTTCAAGGGGGACCTGGATAACCCCACCCCTTTATCGAAATCAGTATCTTGAGTGAGGGACTCCTCGAGTGAGGTCCACATGCCTCCTTTTGCATGAGTGCTTTCTGTGATGCTTTCTAGTGGGATGTCCTGGGGAATATTTCAAAGCAGATGGGAGTCCACAACATAAACTGCCTCAAGAATGTGAGGGGCTAACTGTATCAACTTGACAAAAAGCAAGGTAAGAGGACTCAATGAGCTTCATGGTGACAAGGGGAGATTCAAAATAGAAAGGGAAACCTGCTCCTTAGACTGCTACAGCCCTCTTTTGAAGGCCTTGAAAGTTGATACTGATACAATCCCAGTACCTCCCCTATAGGATCAAAGGATCCTGACAAAATCAAGCTCCAAGAAGCCATGCAGCTCAGTTCTGAAGATGATTTTGAGGATGAGCTTTGAGGGACGAAACACAGAGAGGAAGGGATGGATCTGAAAGTTTGTAGTGTTGACCTGACCCCATAATGCCAGCCCCAAAACCTTGGCTCCAAGACCCATCAAGATCCAAGGCACTTTGAGTCAACTGGGTCAGAAATGGTTGGTGTCAATGAAGTTCAGTCCTTTAGATCTGACATGAGCAATCCCCAGGATTTATTTGGATCCAGGTGTCCTGAACCCAAAGGTCAGATTGGCGAAGGAGCAACAATCAGAAGGGGAAAAGGAGCAAGTCCCAAGTTTCCAACAGAGGTCAGAGCTGGGAGAAGCTCCAACTGGATTTGGGTCCTCATTTCCTCATCATTCTGTCCATGTCCACTTAAGAAAGGCTCCTGGAAAACTGCACTGATCTTAGGGATGATGTCATAGAAGATGGTCTTGATACCTTGTGAAAAGACTTTTCCTGTAGAATAGTAGATCTGAGGCTGGGGCTAACTGATTCTGGAGAGAACCTGGACCATGAGAATGGAGGAGAAGGATATCTAAGCCTGACAGACTCTGGAGGCCATGCAAGTCTAATCATTCTAGAGAACATTTTCTAGAGGAGTCCTTCTCCTTAAGCTTCTCCTTATGTTGTTCCTTATCCTTTTCTTTACACTTCACCCCTTTATCCTTATCAGTAGTTCTCTTTACAGAAGGGGTAGAAGACGAAGATGACTGTGAAGTGGAACCTCTCTCACTATGGCAGGGAGAAGCCCCTTATGTGCAAGTTTGTTGTGCCTCTCGGTGAGATCCCTGTCTCCAGAATTAGCACAGATAGAGCACTCTATATGGGCATACTGGTTGAGGATTTTATGCCTACAGAAGTTTCATTTTTTTAAACCCTGAGGGCTTCTTCACCATTTTCTCTCTAATGGGAAAACCCCAAGACTAGCCATAACAACAACCACTAAAAAAAATAACTCTTAACAGCAAAAATCAAGAACAATTTATTTATTTTATTTTACATTTGTTGACTGGGCTAGTCTAACTGGATATATGTCCATTTTCAGTAGAGGCCCAGGGAGATAAGCTCTGAGAACACAAATTTCATAACACAATGCACAATGCAGGTACAATACAGAATTTAACAAAGAAGGCAGCTCATTGTATAACTTTTTACAAATTAACACATATGTATTACAGTAAGTACCCACAGAATATGTCAGTACAAACAGTAACATTATCTAGAAGGCAAAGTTGTCATTGTTATTAAGGAAAATATGACTTGTTACTGAGAATTAGAGGGTAAGCAGAACCTAGTAAGAAGAGCAAGTTAATTAGTCAGGGTTAGTACAGGGGCATAACCAGTGTGTTCTGAGGAAAAGTTTGTTTGTTTTTGAAAAGTGATATAGAGGACAGTGATGAAAGTTCACTGGGAAGAAGGTTCCAGGATTTTCCGACAGCACTGGAGAACAGAGAGTCACCAGCCATGTTGTTGGATTTACAAATATTTATTAAAAGTTTATGTGGTGAACATAAGGTTTTAAGATTATTATAGGGGATTATGAGGGTAGATAGTATTGGAGTATTGGAAGGTTGGCAAAGGGTCTTGTGGGCAATGGTCAGCTGGTGAAATTTAAGCTGATTTTGTAGCTTTTTGTAACAAGCCACAAAACACTGCTGAGAATAAGAAATAGACTCAACTTATTGACAACCAAAACCCTAACAACCATGAAGGAAGGAAAGGAAGGCAAATACCCAAAGTAAGTGCTAAGTAAACAGAAAAAAGTTTTGTTTTTGTTTTTTTTTTTTTTTTAATTGGGTAGTGGAGGTAAGAAAAATGAACAGGAGTAAAACTGCCCCAAAGGGAAAGTATAATGAAAAAAATCACTTATCTAATACACATAGAAAAACATCTATAGCACTGAGCCATGATCTGTGTCAATAGGATGGAGTGGCAAATGATATCTTAGGTAAGTTAGTAGAAGGAGAGCATTATGGGTAAAGAAAGGGGCCTGAGCCTTGGATCCAAAGTATGAGAGTGGCCAAAGTCGGATCTAATTGGATTCAAAGTGCCCATGCAATGATAAAAAGTATGAGAGCGGCCAGAGTTGGACCTGATTGGATCCAGAGTGCACATGCAATGAGGATCAATGGAAGAGACAACACTGGATCAAAAAGTAAACACAAATTATATGAATAAAACCAAATTATATTGTAAAATAACATATTGCAGGAATTAGACTTTTCTTTTAGAGGGAAAGAGAAAATAGATCTGCCTATACTTGCCAGCCTTTGAGGATATGGTTGACAGGCCACACTGCTTTGCCAGGGATGATCTTCACCTGTCACCTCTCAGCTTTTGGATATTAGCCAAAACATTATCAATCCCATACTGCTTTTTTACACATTGACAAACTGACAAACCTTCCAACATGACAAAAACTACTCAGAGCAAACTAAAGGTATTACTGATTAATGCTAGGAGCCTCAACAAGAAAATGCATTTGCTGGTAGCTCTCCATTCCCTGGAAAAATACTGACATTTGTGCACTTACTGAAACATAGTTCAAAGCCAAAAAAAGCACTCCACTACTGCATGGCTAAAATGCCTTTCATACATTCTGACCACCCACTGAACATGAAAGAGCAAAACGTGGAGGTGTATTTATCTACATAGGGCATAAGCACACCTCAAGGGTGGTCACACAGTATGGCATGCATGAACTACTCCATGTCCAACTAGCCATGGGAAAACTGCATTACCCTATTCTTGCTAGCTAGATGTACCCCACCATGAACCAGGAAACCCATACATCATACCTGAAGTTACTAGAATCAGTCACCATCCAGCCCAATAGCATACTCATGGGTGATTTTAACAGGTCTATATCATATAGTTGAAATTTTATAACATCAAACACGAAATGTACGAACCATTCTGTTCAAAGTTACAAAACTTCGACTATAAATAAAAAAAAAAAAAAAAGAAGGAAAAACAAAATAAACTGTTGTAAAAAGGGGGGCAAACCACCACACCCCTCGCTACTTAAATATACCAACTTCGAGATCGCACCTCATTCAAAAGAACGGAAACCTCCCCTCCATTGAAACGATCGAACCTGTACAAGTTCGAACTTATGGTCCCAACCATATAAGGTTCGAACTTGTAGAAGTTTGACTATGTGATAGGAACCCATTTTAGCTACCCCTCCATTAATTGGAAGGCATACACGACCACTAAGATGCAGGCCCAAAGATTTCTTGACTTGTAAATTCAAATGCCCTGGATCAGCTAGTCTGTACTCCCACTAGGGGAACAAATATCCTAGATCTGGTAATCACAAATACTGGAGACTGCTACACCCCCCCCCCCCCATGTGATCTCCTCACTAGTAAGATCAGATCACAAAACAGTCTCCCTTGAAATAAAGGTAAAACTAGTCCACCCACCTAACCCCAAAAACTTTAAAATAAAAACTTCTCTAAGGTAAACCACACCCTATTAAGGAATGGCATAGCTAGTTTCCAAGCTCTCCCAAATCAAAAAAACACAGAAACTAGTGATGTGCAACAAGGCTAAGTACCAGGATTACTCCTGTTCGGAATACACTTCTCTGAAGTCAAAGCTAATATGGAAGGCCTCTGGATGGCAAAGTTTGCTGACAACTGCAAGTGGGATGCATTCATTGAATCCCCTAATGATGCAGCTATCCTTCAAGAGGGTCTAGATCAGACAAATGATTGGTGCCAGAAGTTGAACCATGGCCTAAAACTAAAAGCAAAAAAATGCATCTTACCTTTTAGGAAGTTAAATACCCCTGCAAGTTAAAACATCAGTAGCACATCACTTAGAATAAACTCAGAGGTGAGAGATCTAGGTACACAGATAGATAGTAACTTGAACTTTGACCACCATGTGTCCACAGTAGTGAGAAAATTCTTTTATGTGGCACAACATATAAGTACAGGTATGACATCCAGATCCTAGGAAATTATAGTCCCACTATACTTAGCCCTCATTAAACCAATAATTGAGTACAATGTGCCATTTGGCATGTACTTCACTAGGCACTTACAGCAGCTGGAGACACCTCAAAGGTTCCTCACAAAGAAAATACAGAGTGTAAACAACATGAACTATGCTGATAGATTAAAAGCCCTATCCTTTTACTCTGTCTCCCACCGACTATTAAGAAGTGACCTATGCCTGACCTACAAGGCACTCAGAAATCCAGCCCTGATGGAGCTGCTACACATCTACAAGTCAAACAGCATGAAAGTCACCCAATCTAGGAATCTAAATTTAGTCATTGACTCAAATACAACATGCAGGAGAGAGAGAGATGTATCTTAGAGATTGCCTCTTCTTTGGACCAGGCTTCTTATTCACGTTAAACAGAGCCCTTCCCTGACCCTCTTCAAATTTAGTTTGGAACACTGGATGGGGAATCCCAAATTCACACATGGAGTAATGCCTATGTCCCTTATGGACAGGGGTAGTCTTTAAGATACTCAGTGCTAAGGTACAAATCAATGCCATCCTCTTGCACCTAGGGGCCATATATTGGTTAAAATTGGGTTATATTGGCAAGGCACTCAAGGGTTCTTAAGCCATTACTCTAGTAATCTCTTATGAACCTATAGTAACAAGCTATAGGAAAAGGGAGTCTAATTAAACAACTAGGATATTCCCTTTCCATTCTGACCATAGCCTCTAAGAAAAACCTTCTTTCTTTCTGGCTTTTCCCAGTAAGGGGTTGCCACAGTGGAACTCCAGTCCACTAATGATTGGTAGTGAATTTTTACGGTGTTATGCTGCCAGTCCATTGCTCAACCTTCAAAGAAGGCACACCCACACACGCACGCACCTACCTACATGTCTTTAAATTCATTAGACTGCGAGGAGGACATGCAGACTCCACACAGAAGGAGCTCCAGCCAAGAATCAAACTGGAGAACCTCTTGCTTTAAGGTGACAACACTAACCACTGCACCACCATGACCACCCTCTAAGAAAAACCTTACCTCACTCAAAACAACACCTAACAGGATCTGACATTTCATCACTTGTCCCCTAGAAAAGAATGTTATTTAACTCAGTTTTCAAAAGAGCCAACTGGCTCCTAGATGAGAGGCACTCTAAGTTTCTGTTAGGCTTCCTCCTCTGCAAGTTACAAAATCAAAATGCCTGTCATATCTTATTGTCAAAATCACAGAATGACAAAGAATATTCAGACTTGAGTTTCAAGTTTCCTTTGCCCCTTCCCCTCATACCACATTGTTTAACAAAAAACGTAGTAACCACAGCTTCTCTTTTTGGCAAACCACCCCCCAACCCCACAATAATAGACTCAACCACATTTTCAAGATTCAAAAAACAAAAAAGGTCAAACAACACCTGTTAAAAACATTAATTACCACCGCTTCAGCATTATTGGCATAACTTAAACTTTACCCAAGAATAGAATCCAACTTTTCCAAAATCATTCTTAAACTAATTCTATACAGAACTACTATAGTTATACAGCTGTAAATTCCCCTCATAGACTCCCTCCTCTACTCCCAGTTCCTTTTTTTTCCTTTCCTGGTCTTTGCTGTTCTCTTACTTGACCCGTGGTACCAAATAAATGCTCCAATAATCCTCATAATATGGATATGATTCCTTACAGCCGTTATAAGCTGTGTGCATAGTCACTGTATTTCATTTCTATCACTATGTATTGTATCCAGTGTTTAAACAGTAATTTAATGTACTACTTGTTTAATTTTTCTTCTATGTAGTGCACATTCTAATTCTGTTATTGTGTTTTCCACCTGGGCTGAGTCTGAATGGGTCCATTTGGGATCAGTACTTTAATCTGGTTAAATTTAAATTAAATAAAATAAAAACATTCAAAGTACACTGATCCCAGTGGATTAGACTGTGCGATATATATTAACAGTTAATCGCTGCTAACATTTTTCTGTATAGGTAACAGATTCAATAACTGCAGCAGTATATGTAACATATAGTTGCATTGGTGAGGAATTCTGTGTAGACTGTTTTTTTATTTATTTTTTTTAAAGCTGAGTGCAGTCATGCATTTGTTTATTCCCACTGTAAGGGAATTCCACCTATAAAGACCCCAAAGGGAGAAATACACAGAATACTGTGAATGTATGGAATTTTAAGGTAGTTCTCAGACTAACTAGTTATCTCAGAGACCTAGCAGATGTTTTCAACTTTATTGCAGGAGGTAGAGCTCTACAGTGGTCAAGATACTATTTTGAAGATTAAAGTGCATATAAGTAGCTTTCTCCAAGGAGGAATGAGGAGGATGGTGGTATCACTTGGTCTGACCCAGGGCGTGGCAGGAATGTTCTTCTCATGGGTGAAAATGGCTGACTTTGTTTTCCATTCTTTAGAGTTTATTTAATAGTTTATCTGAATTATCTCTAGAAAGTGTTGGAGATATTGTAAAGTTTGCAGAAAGACACTCTCAGGCACCAATAATCTAACTACCTTTGTTAGATGTCCGGGGGTAGTTTAACAATAGAAAGACACTTCAGGGGTCTTCTTCCTAAGAGTATGTCTGTCCATCCATTCCTTATATTCTAGTCAAATCCCAACTAACCTGCATACAGTTGTTAATAAAATCTGCAAATGTACATCTCCTTCTGATTATTTGTAGCACCACTTCTAAGCCTCAATGCCCATTTGCAGCAATCCTACTTAACATTCAAACTACCTCATATGGTCTTCAGCACTCCCTAGCCCAACACTCATCAGTCAGATAAGCTGCTCCCACTTAAGGTCAACTGATAACAATAACAACAAAAGCCACACCGGAGACAATCAAATTGACATCCAGAGGAACCAAATGAATAACTCTTAATTGTTCAGCGCTTTCATCTTCTAAATCTGACCTCATCAGTTAAATGCTCATCCACCCATGTCCAAGTATACATACTCCCACAGTACCTTTGGGAACCAATACCTATCATACTTTATTGGGAAGCGTGGCTATGTTTAAAAAGGCTCCTTGGGTTGATAGACTACCATTCTACTATAATACAGTGGTTACTCTGCTTCAGCACTCGTTTTATTTATTTATTTATTTAGCCGCTTATAATGCTGTATTACTTCAAAGACCAAATTTTTATTAGCTGTGGAACAAAAGAGCTTTCCTAAAGTAACACCTGCTAAATGTAATCCATTTCTACTTCACATTAGAAATATGAACAGTTGCGCAATCATCAGAACCTCTAGCGACAACTGTAGATACTTTAGGATTGTGGGCTAGCAAACCTTGTTTTTCAGTGCCATACACATGTATTTTTAATGTAACTAAATCAAGCTAAGGATATTTTGCTATCAGTGTTTACACAGCATGTCATGTCTTCTCTGCCTGTCTTTCTTTACTATTATTATTCAACCAAATGAAATTAATGCATCTACTAAACCTTATTTAAGCCTTAGTGACTTCTCTATCTGCATATTACCATTCTCTATAACAGCTAAATCCTATGATTTTTGCAATCACTAATTAGGTATTTTTCTGCTATGTAAATGTTATGTAATGCCTTAATGTTTGATTGCCTCCCACATAGGTCGTGGACAAAAAGGGCCTTAGGACCAGCCTGCATACCTAGTCCACCAATATTTAAATAAACAAATTAATTTGATAAAATAAATAATGCCAGACAAGGCTGTGCTTCCAAGATGGAATTGTTAATGAGCACATTGAATGTAAAGAGTGAGGTCAAGCCACATCTCCAGTTATTTAAAGGCATTTACACTAAAAACTACCTATTCAACTCATGGATCTGCCTGCGCCCTACAACCCCCACTGTCCTAATTTTATTGTCTCTCTCTTCTCATTTTTCTTTCTACCCTTCTAACCTCCTCTAACTTTAATTTTAATAAAAAGAAACCAATGTAGCCAAAATCCACAACACAAATTTATTCTTGTGGTACATCTACAGTAAGCGCTTTCATCCACTTGGGACTTCTTCAGACTGCATAATGTAGCACATTTGAAAACTCAATTAAATACTATAAAATCACATGACACTAAATCACATGATGCAGCTTTTTCTTTTTTTAAAAAGTCAATAAACTATTTTCTATCATTTTAACCAGTGGATGTACAAGAATAAATTTGTGTTGTGGATTTTGGCTACATTGGTTTCTTTTTATTATTTCTGTTGGTTACCCAAGTGCTGTTCCTGTTGTCATTTTATTTTTTTATATGGAGAGCCAAACCATCTCAAATTTCTTTACACCAGGTGGAACTTTGATGGATACACCAAATGGGTCCATTATTTTAAATCAAGAAGGTCGTGCTATCAATTTTTCTGCTCCAAATGTGGCTGGAACATTGAGTAATGGAAGAGGTTTTACCAGGTTTGATAAAGCTGTCAATAAATGGTTAGCACTGCTGGTAGATCCTTTCGAAGGTGCTAATGTTTTACATACAGAGAGTTTGTCAATGTATCCCAATTTTGGAAACCTGTTTGACCAATTAGAAAAAGACCTTTTAAAACTTAAAAGGTTACAGTAGGACAATTTATATTTCCAAAGTTGTCTTAATACCCAGAGAGTCCCTAAGGGGCTTAGGATATCAGTAATGCCTATAGGTGCTGATATCCCAGAAGAGCTTTTAAATAGGTGGGTAGATCTAAACCAGAAAACGGGGCTGCAATATGTGACTATGTTGATGGAATTTAATCAGAGTAAAATCAAAAACTTGGACAAAAAAATCAATGCAGTCTTTTTTAAATTAAAAGATAATGTTACTTCAGAGAATTTTAATAGCAAGTTGTCTCAGATTCAAGATAAATTAGGAAAAGAAAATGAAATACTCAAAAAATGAAAAACGAAGAAATTTCTTAGAGACAAGGCTGAATATGAATCAGCTGATACTAGAAGCAAGTCAGCGGAAGCGGCAGTTCAAAACGAAAGGGAGGTTACATCAGAGCATTTAAGCAATATTGCAGCAGAAAAAACCCATGCGGATAACAACGTTCACAAATCTAAATGTTTAGCACACAAAAATGAGCTGTTAGAATTACAAAGCAGTTCCACTGATGAAAGAGTCATTACAGGAAGCAGAAATAAAACTGTTGGCATAGATGAAAGTAGCACGGATTTTCGAAAAGAAGGAAATCGTCAGCTGATAAGGGTTTATCAGCGCTCAGGGAATGCAGACAGTACTTGGGCGGAGGTAGCTTCCACGTCGAAAGGCAAGCTGCACCAGGATTTTCAGATGAAGAAAACCTGGAAGAAAAAGAACTTTCAGAGATAAGAGGTACAAATGATAGTGATTTTGTGATAATTAATTTATCAGGTTTCAATTTGAGCAATGATATGTGCTGTTTATTAACAAAAGGGTGGAATTTTGTTCCTTCTAGAAGGGCTGACACATGTGATACCATAAACAGCCTGAGAGATTATGTGCGAAAATTGAATTTTAAACTTTTGTATCAAAATAATAATGTCCCTGAAGAAAGTTTTTGTAGCCCAAGTTTATTTAACCCTTCTTTAGTCAAAGAATTGGAGTTTTTTCAAATGGTATGTGAGCAACAGATTATAGAAATGTTTGAAAAAGAACCAAAAATTAAGTATTATAATCTTAGTAAGAAGGAAAGAGGGTTGTTGCAAGAATTATTGGATAATGGTAGCATTTTGGTTACAAAAGCTGCTAAAGTAACGCTCTAGTCATTTTGAATAGAGAAGATTATGTAAAGGAAATGGAAGAAATGTTATCTGGTGCATTGTTTTACAAATGCTTTTCTTTCATAGATGGAAAAATAGAAGAGTGTTTTTTAACTGGGCATATTACTAATGATATTAGGAAATTTTTATACATAGAGGCTGTGAAGATTAGTCGGATTTTTGGTTTGCCGAAAGTGCACAAAAATGTGGACAAACCCCCAATGCGCCCAATAGTTGCTAGTAGTGGATGCAAAACCGAAGCTATGGCAATTTTTGTTGACAGACATCTCCAGACAGTGGTTAGCATGGGATCTTCTTATATTAAGGATTCCTTTGATTTTAAATTTTGTGTTAGGAAATGTCAGTATTGAAGCAAATGACATTTTAGTTACGCTTGATGTAAATTCATTATATACTGTCATCCCAAATGAAGAAGGAAGGGAAGTAGTTAGATTAGAATTATTGCAGTCTAAAAAATTTTCATCTAATATGGTGAGTCTCATAATGGAGATGTTGGACATTATTTTAAATTATAATTTTTTTGAGTTTAATGCAAAGTTTTTCAGACAAACTAATGGAGTAGCGATGGGTGCCGTAATGGCCCCTAGCTATGCGAATATTTTTATGCATAGTTGGGAAAAATGTTACATCTTTGACAGTATTTTTATGAAAAACATTGTTTTTTACAAGCGTTTTATTGATGATGCCTTTTTAATTTGGACAGGCAGTCAAGTCTTACTAGTAGAAGTCTTGAATTATTTTAACAATGTGTGTACCTATTTAAAGTTTACATCAGAGTTTGATTTTGAATCTATTAATTTTTTAGATTTAAAAATTACTAAGAAAAAAGACACATTAGTAACAGCTATTTACAAGATGGAAATACAGAATAACTCCAGAATAGCATTATGATAGTATGCACCCCAAGTGGTCAAAAACCAATATAGTAAAGGGACAGTTAAAAAGAGTTCATCGGTTAACTGATGAAAATGAGAAGTTTGAAACAGAATGTAATTCTTTATGCAATAAGTTCAGAATGAGTGGCTATCCGAGTAGAGAAATAGATAGCTGTTTAAATGAAATCAAAGAAATTAGAAACAATGATTCCAAAATAAGCCAGAAGCATGAGAAAAAAGATTTCAAGACTTCCATGCAAATAACGATTAGTGTGGATTCTAGCACTATCAAGAATATAATAAAGGCTAACTGGAAATTTTTAAAATGTAATTCTGAAGTTAGTACAAAAATAGGAGATACACCTGTATTTGTACAGAAAAAAGGTAAAAGCTTTAAAAATTTGTTTCAGAATAAGTTAAATTGCAGAAAACCTATTAGTAGAATTCAAGGAATGTTTAAGTGTCAAAAATGCAATTTATGTGATTTGTTGTTGAGTGATGTCCAAGATGTTAAAATGGGTGCTACAAAGGTATGTATTAAGGGGAAATTTACTTGTAAATCGAGTTTTGTTTTTATTTAATTATTTGCATTTCATGCAATGCATTTTATGTAGAACGGACTACAAGAGAACTGCATAAATATGCAGTGAGTGTAAAAGATGAGAGAAATGCACTTAGTAAACATTATATAGACAATGTGTGTGATGTACATTTTAAATTTTGTGTTTTAGATGAAGTATTAAATGTAGAAAACAAATCTGATGCTGAAGAAGAGCTTAGTTGGAAGGAATATGAATGGCAGGTGAGGTTGAATGCCTGTTATCCACCTGGTTTAAATGATAGAAAATAGTTTATTGCCTTTTAAAAAAAAAAAAAAAGCTGTGTCATGTGATTTTATAGTATTTAATTGAGTTTTCAAATGTGTTACATTATGCAGTCTGAAGAAGTCCCAAGTGGATGAAAGCGGTTACTGTGGATGTACAAGAATAAATTTGTGTTATGGATTTTGGCTACATTGGTTTCTTTTTATTATTTCTGTTGGTTACCCAAGTGCTGTTCCTTTTGTCATTCTAACTTTAATTTTCTTTTTCCAATCACCCCCATATCTTTCCCTCTCTCTCTACATCCCCTTCCCACTAATTCTTTATGTCTTAATATAACATATCTCACAAACCCCCTAACTACTTATCCTTATATTTTACATCTGTTTTACATTTACCCTTTTACTCCTTCCACTAGTACTAACGTCATCAAATGTTTATGTGCTTTTTCTAATGTCTATAATACAACCTATTAATTTATATTTTGAAAACTATAATTTTTTCTATACAAAAGGTTAATATGTAATTTTTCTACCTCCTTGTGTATGTCATGCATCTATCCAATGTTGTTTATAATTTGATGTTATATGTTTTTCTGTTGTCAATTTTTTAATTACTGTTTGCAACTTTTCTCCCCAGGCCTCCACTAAAATGGGTTTTTCACCCGATCGAACTTTCCCGGTTATCAAATGTCAATCAATCACGCAATCAATCAATAAATAAATAAATACATTTACCCTTTCAGTGATGTAACACTCAAGGCTTTCAATAAACCAGTCTGCCTTTAGGGTGGCTAGTTTCTTATGTAGCTAACTATACATATATATATATATATATATATATATATATATATATATATAAAAAATAACACTTAATGTATGTCAAATTTGTGTTCAAGACTTACTCTTCTACTGAATGATAACACCTGTTTAAGACTGAACTTTAATCTGCAGGAAGAAATGATGTAAGAACATTTATTAGATTTCCAAACTATTAGGTCATCAGCAGAGCAAATCCCAAGTAGTTTCTGGTAAGAGCATCAGTGCAGAATTAGAAAAGGAATGGTACAAGTACAGAACTCTGTGGTAGAGCCTTGTTTACTGAATGAATATGTGCGGTCAGATATGAACCAAAGGATCTATCCTTAAGATTACCATTGAAACACTGTAATTTGATGTTCCCAAAGTCATAAATGTTAAGCTCTCCTAGCATTTCCTGTTTGTCATCAGAGTAAAAAATAACCCATATTAACTTCCCTTTCTCTTCAACCATAAACAAGTTATCTGTTAGGGATAGAAAGGCTGTACATGAGCTACGACTTGACCCAAATCCACATTGCTGGTCACTGAGTAGGCCATATGTATTTAGGTGATTTTTTTTTTTTTTTTTTGATCTGTGAAACAGTTGTGTTTTTTAAGGACACAGGACAGGAGAGAAATAAGGGTGACAAATGCCTCCCATCTGTGTGTTTATATTACCAAGGGTATAGCATGTGTTGCCTTCTAAAGATTGACAGCTGTGCCAGTTTTGACAGAAACACTGATCACGTGTCTTATTAATACTGCTATGTAAGTACCACTGGCCTTGCGAAATTTAGGCATAACCAGTCAGAATCAGAAGCTGAACTAGGCTTGCATGTACAGCAACATTTCATGAGACCACTTGCTGACCTTTGAAGAGGGACCTCAGAGAAAGGGAAGCATGTGCTGAAGCCAAATAACTGCTCCTGTGGGCTAATATCTTCAATATACCCAAACTTTTGAAGAATTTAAGTTTTATTGACAGGAAAGTGCCACCAGGTGATCAGCTACTTTTGGGAGAGGTCTTAAATTTGCATTCCGTAACTTATAACAGTGGATCTTGCTTTCTACTTATTTCTGCTCATAAGATATTCAACTTCAGACAGTCTGTATCTCCTTCATGTACAGGCAGTAGCTTTTGAAGTGGACTGAGAAAGTAAATCTGCTCATAATTTTCAGTATGGCTGACCCCTATGGAACCTAATTTGTGCTGAATTTCTGCTGACAACAGGTTTGCAGACTTCAGGATGCTGTCCTTGCTCAGTTTTAATAACAATGTTACTAAACTAAGTGCACGATTAGTTATAACTTGTCCTGCTAATATATACAGGAAGATAAATGACTATTAGGATGTCATGAACAATGAAGGTGGGTATGGATAAACGCATATGAAATGTTTTGTATTAAAGAATGAGATCATTGTCAATAAAACTGAAATTAACAGCTGTGGGTTATATCTAGGTCCCCGCATTCACAAAGCTAAAGTAACAATACCTAGAAATATAGGTAAACGGTCAAAGAAATCACTAACAGAAATACTAGTGTCTTAGAATACTCACTGCAGATCTAAGTAGAGTTTTGTTTACTTATATTTGTTTATCGGGTCAGAACACCAGTCAAGCTTGGCCAATTGTAGGTTCAGCCTGTTTTTTTAGTTCAGGAAACACTATGAAATATAATATAGAATGAACATGTACACATTCAGAAAAAATTAGAACAATGTTACAGCTGTTACATGTGATACACCCTGCTACACTGAGACTAGTAAACTAACAAGCGTTAAAGTGCCATAAAAGACTCATAGGTGGAGAGCTATATACACATACAAGTTTTGCAATCTAAGTGGTAAACTGTATACATATATAAATGTATTGCAATCAGTAACAAGGAAACAGGTTACAAAGAGAAAGAACACCTACATGGATAAAAGTGACTTAAGTACTGAACAGAGTATAGTAAGCTAGTTTCCTGTCAGGGGCTGACTTAGATAAGCAGTGGTAGATAAGCAGAAATTTAACTGTATGAACTGTTTCTGGTGTCGCGTTTTACAGACATCAGTGAGAGGTAAATTAACTCTATGAGTTTGAGCTTTTAATTGTGGGATCTTTACTAATGTATTGTATTTCAGTATTGGTAAAGTTTTAACTTTATGATGGAAAAAGTGAGTCATTTATCAGAAAAATTTTTAAAAATCAGCATTAGATCATAGAGTTTATCTCAAAATTGCATGCTAGTAATTTGTAAATTGTTTAGTTATTTCAGCAGAATTCCCCTTTAAAGAGCTGTTATGATATTAATCCTGTTTTTTTATGATATTGTCAGCTCTTAAGTTGATTTGCGAGTATGCTTTTTGGCTTTCCCAATGTCTCTTCAACAACCAACTCTTAAAAAATCTCTCTCTGACCCTCATAGCACAATTATTCTCTTTAATACACAAGCTGTCAAAGCAGAAGTTCTTATAAGGAAATATACATCATGCAAATCCACCACCCACAAATTAAAGCAAATGTTTTTGTAGGGGATAAGCCCCCTGCACCTCCATGTAGGAAGCGTCACCCCTCCCCCACACAAAAATTCCTTACTTTATTATTCTCTGTTTAAATTTGCTGCAACTCAAAAGGTAATAATTAGAGATTCCCCAATCCCTGACTATGAGTAATTTGTTAAAATGCGATACTAAAAACATAACTGCAACATGCAGCAGGCAAATATCGGTAAGACAACACAGCACTGAGTTTCCATGCTCCAAAACATCACTGCAACGTGCAGCGAGCAAACAGAAGTGAGTAAACACAACACTGAGTTTCCGTGCTCCAAAATATTACTACAACATGTAGCAAGCTAACAGTAGAAAAACACAATACTGAGTTTCCGTGCTCCAGCTAATAAAATTGGAGCAAACCATACCTCTCAACTTCTAAGCACAAGAAATCTGGACGAAGCCAAAAACAATGGGTGGGGGGGCAAAGGCCCAAAAAAAGTACAGATTTTAAAAATTGGTCTTATAAACCTGGAAAGTTTCTAGAACAACAGGTTTTGCACTAGCATACATTTCCTGAAGGATATGAAGTCTGAAACTCAAACATATATAGCTATATAGTGATTTCAGTCCTCAGTTATTTGCCAGAAAAACACACATCTTATGGGAATTAAAAAAAATAACATAAAGCAAGTTTTGACATTCTGTGCAAATCTGGACATTTGAGAGATATAAAGGAAACTGATTTCAAACAACTAAAGGAAAGCTGCATATTAGCAGCTGTAGAAATTGTTGCTAGGGAAATTCCTTGGCATCATAAGTAATAGCTGATTTTGTCACACATCCCTTTTCCAGTTCAGGGTGTTTTCTATCACATTTGTTATAGATGCCAGATCCTGTTTAGATGCATCAAATGCCATATTTAACTAGTGTTGTTTAAAGTAAATGAGGACGGCCCTGACTACAAGCACCATTATCCTGGGTTCCCGCTGGAGCTAGTATGGGCATGTACAGGAGTGACATGGCTTTGTTGACTCTTTTCTCACTGGATAATACAGGAAAACATGCTTGCAGCACATGTTCTCATGGTGAATCCCAAGTGGAAACTGGAGACCTACCTCTCAACTGTACAGATTTTCACAGAATGTCTAGATTTTTGCTTCATATTTTTGGTCTGTTCCTCATAAAATTAGTGATTTTATGTTTTTTTTTTTGTGATGAATCAGTGAGGAATGAATTCACTAAATAATGACAGTCATTTGAGTTTCACAACTCATATCCTTCAGTAAATGCATGGTAACACAAGACCTTTTATTCTAGCAACTTCATAGGTTTATGAGAGATATTTAAAAATTGTCCATATTTTTGGGGCTTTGTAGCCCCTTTATTTTGGCTTTGTCTAGATTTTTTGTGCTAAGAGGTTGAGAGCTATGACTGGAGACCCATAGGAGTGCTAGCTTAAAGTGGCAGTCCTGAAGTGTTGTATCACTCATGGAAGTGGGTGGCACACCCTTCCTGATGTCCATTGAATGCTCAACCCTGGGTATGTTACTTGGCATGCACAATAGAGGTTAAGGTAGTAAATATCAAAAACCCAAACCATACCAGATGGTTGCCTAAATGATGGTTTGTCTCAGCTAGATCTCACCCCCAATGTAGGGAAAATGAATGAAACACTTGACAAAGACAGCGTCTGATGGTCAGCAGGGGGGCAGGGCAAAAAAAACTCAAAAGAAATGTCATATTTATAACAGTTTTCTTCAGTGTTGAATACTCTGGTATATTCTAACTTTTTAGAGACAACAGTCAATCTGTAAGTAGTTTTTTTTTCTTGTCTGCTATTCGTTCATATCATTGCTTTATTGAAACTTCTAGTTATGTCTTTTAATCAGTTAAAAAAATCTGAATTTTTTTTTTTATGTTTTATTTGAAATTTGGTAACCAGATAAGTGCACTGGTTAATTGACCCCTTTTTAGCAATAACCTGGGCTCTGGGCTCCAGAGGAACAAAATACATAATATAAAAAAGAATGAACAAAAGTGACATGCATCATACATTATATGATAACATGTATGTATAACTAAACTAAATCCAGCAATATTCACAATAATTTAAGCAATGTGGAAATATGTACAATATTTGCAGTTTTATAGAGTACAGCAATCTTAGCAAAATGATATCTCTATATAGTTCTATTAAATATTCCATTTCTAGTAAGGTCACAAGCCTACAACAGAGTTGCTAAAGCAATTACAGACAGTTTCTTCTAGTAGATATTCCTTCAATTTGGTCATAAAGCCATTCAGTGGTTTTTGAGGACATAGTTCTCTGGGTAGCTGATTCCATGTTGCTGGACCTAGATTAGTGAAGGCCTTTTCTCTCTTGCTAGTGCCAAAATGGAGTCTCTACGCAGACGCTACTGCAGCACCACCACCACAGTTATATGCCTTGAAAATCTTAAGGCAAGGACAAGAAGGACTCCTAGGTATTTTTGCTGTATCGCCTCACAGTTAGACGTTGCCCGTTCGATTCTCAGTTAGAGCGTCTTCTGTGTGGCGACATGTGTGAATGGGCGTCCCTTCGTTAAAGGTTGTGTGTTAGGCCTGGTAAGCCAGTATGTAAAAATCTACTGCCAATCATTAGCGGATGGGAGTTCCGCTGTGCCAACCCCTAACCGGGAAAAGCCGAAAGACACAAACAAACAAACAATAACTATTGGATTATCCCTTATAATCGCTGGGGGTTGTAGGCCAGTTTTTGAGCAGTAGTGAATAGCATAATGATAAATATTTTGGGATTAATGATTAATCTGTTGTTAGTTAGCCAGTTAAAGTGGAATCACCCTTCATATCTGTGTGTTTGTGTGTATTTGTGCTGAAGTCCAGAAAGAGTTTTATTGGCTGATAAAACTAGTAGGTCATCTGCATGCCTAATCATGTTGGTATGGGGAAGGTCGTAAGGTAAATCATTTATAAATAATGAGAACAGTAGGGGCCATGGTCTGAATCATGAGGTACTCCAGCATTGTGTGTACCTATTTCAGACCAGATCCTGTTGTTGTTATATACCCGGGAAATTCTGTTTTATACACATATTTTAAAATGAGTTTGTGTAGTTTGCAGAACAGAAGGGTATGATTTACAGTTTCAAATGCTCTTGCTAATGCTACATAGAAACTGGTCTTAAGTCTTTGTTCCTATTGCAGTAAATTGCGATGACAACAGTGTAAAGTGCAGTCATACTGCCGACCTTATGGAAAGAATTTTAAGGAACTCCTTGAGGGGGAAGAACCTAATAGGGACGAAAGCAGACGGGGAACAACACCTTGTGGAGTGTGCAATTACTGTTCTTATATAATCATAACAGAAAGTTTAATATTAGAAAATGGGTTGGGAAGTAAAATTTACTTCAAGAAAGGGAATTGTGGAACATCTAAAATGGTTTATTTAGCAAAGTGTCATAGTTGCTCCAGTTTCTACATAGGCAAGACTGAGAGGGCCCTTAGAAATAGAATCTACAAGCATCTTTATGATATAAGGACAAAGAAAGAAACCAGTGCCTTATATAAACACTCCTGTGACTGCGTTAATTATGTTGGTTTCCAGATTGGCATTTTAGATTTGGTGAAAAAGAACCCAAGAGATGGTGACTGGAAGTTGACCCTTATAAACAAAGAACTTTTATTGCAACTTAGATTAAGAGCCACCTCTCTCCCTGGTTTGAACAAGTATGTATCTGTTAAACCCATTTTAAAAGAAAGGGCAGCTATTATAGGATAATGCTAGATCTAAACAATGCACCTAGTACTTTTTCACATTTTTACTGATGGAATATAAATTTATCATTGAAGTGGTGTGAAAATGTCAATGTTAAAATGAATATAATGAATTGTCAATAGTTTTAAGTTGTATTATATGTTTTAAATAATATATGGTAGTGTAAGGTTTCTTTAAACTGTCAATTTATGTAATGTGTTAATTAGGGAGGATATTTAAGGAAGTGATGTGGATGGCACTTTTGTCTGATGAAGTCTCTATGGTGAGAAGAAAGCGCTCACGTTGTTTTACTATTTTAATAAATTATTGAAGCTGTTCATCTGCGACTGGAGTCCCTTTACTATTTATTTTTCTGGTTCGATCCGGACTTTTCCTATTTTATTTATTTAACAACAAATGATCCTTTGTTCCATATGATTTTCTTTAGTTACCTTTTTATTCTATTGCCATGATTGAATTTTCTTTGAAATGACTATAAACTTTGTCAGTGTCAATTCCAGTATATAGTTTATAAACTGTCGGAAGGCAAGTTATTGATCTACAGGTTTTACAATAGCTTGCACATATCATTTTTCCTCTTGTTAACCAGGTTGGTGTCTATTTGAGATGCACATATAAGTAGTTCTTACTCAGGGATAAATATTAGTGTAAAGATATTAATACTTTTAGCCAGACGTTAGGTACTGCATCTGGACTTGGGGTTTTCCAATTAGGAGATTTTCTTAATTTTGTTTAAATTTTTCTGGCTGTTACATCATCCCATTTCATATCCTGTACATTTGAATGTATTGCTGTTTCTTTTACTTCTTCTCTCCATTCAACATCTTTGTTATGTTCCACAGGGTCTTCATAGATATTTCGCTAAACTATGTCTGTTTCTCTTTTTCTGATGATGTTTCTTTTCCTTTTGCTTTGTTTCCTAGTTCTCTGTAAAACCTTTTGGATCATCAATGAATTGCTTATTTTGTAGTTTTCCTTTATATTTATCTGCATATCTTCTAAGTTTTCTATCTGTGCTGATATATTTTATTATTTCTATTAGTGTATAATAGATCCTGGTCTGCTCTGATACTGCATGTTGCTTTTATCACGTCTACCTTGAAACCCCTAGCGATGTCAACATCCTGCAAGAAGGTCTTAAGCAGACTCATGACTGGTACCAAAGTCATGATCTTAAACGTAATGCAAAAGAATGCATTATCATTCCCTTTGGCAAGAGTGATGTTCCTGCAAACCACCACATCAATAGCAATACCCTTTGCACACAGTCAGTGGGGAGAGATCTTGGCATACAGGTTGACAACAACCTTAACTTGGATCACCATGTCTCCACAGTGGTAAGAAGGGCATTTCTCATAAGTAAGGGCATTAACTCAAGAAAAAAAGAGGTTACAACCCCCCTGCACTCTTCCCTCATCAAGCCAACAATAGAGTACAACACTCCGTTTGGTATGTTCCTTTTCAAACACCTGCAGCAATTGGAGAGACCACAAAGGTTCCTTACAAAGAAAATTCAGGGTCTTCAAGATCTGTGTTATGCGGACAGACTAAAATCATTGCCACTTTAATCTGTGTCATACGGACTGCTCAGAAGTGACTTGTGCCTTGTATATAGAGCAATCTCTGACTTAGCTTTAATGGAAATGCTGCACATTCACAAGTCAAATGGCATACAGGTCACTTGCTCAAAGGACCTTAACCTGGTATGTAACATTAACAGAACTTGCTGGAGAGACAGATTTGTCTCACAAAGGTTGCCCCATCTTTGGAACAAGCTTCCTATTCATGTTAAACAAAGCACCTCATTGGCCCTATTTAAGCGCAATTTGGACAATTGGATGGGTAAATGGAAATTCACCCCAGGGGTTCTACCTGTGTCCTTCTTGGACAGGGGCAATAGGTGCTGATTTTAGTGTCTGCTTACACCAGACATCCTTGGGAACATGGGTTGAACTTGGCTAGCCTTGTAAGGGCCATGGGGCTATTAGCTTAGTAACCTCCTATGATCCTCTGATCCTATAATCCCATGATCCTTCTAAATCGCTAATTGCTATGTAATCCAATGTAACTACTGCCTGTTTATTTTAACTGTGGAGCTTTTCTCCCCGGGCCTCCGCTGAAAATGGACCTACGTCCAGTCGGACACTCCTGGTCAACAAATATATATAAATAAATAAATAAATACATATTTTGTTCATCTGTTCCCTCTTCTGTACTCTTCTAACAGTGACACTTTTTGTCTTAACTGCTTTATAGTTTTCTCGATTTGATGATTCCATGATGGCATTTAATTTCTTCCCTTCCTTTCCCTTATTGTTCTGTGTTTTTGTGGTAAGACTTAATTTAGCTGCACAGTAATATATCCTATTTACTTCTGTTACATCACATGAATTTCTGTTAATAGTCTTGATTACTCTGTTCATTTGCTTTATAAGACTTCTAACATTTTGGGTTTTATTGACTTTTTGAAATCTATTTCTCTCATTGATCTTAACATATTTATCCAGCTCTATTTAATCATGCAAGTCTTCCCTCTTCTAAACTGAGGGCACTTTCTTTGTTCTCTCTTTCTTGCTTGGATTGTACAGAAAGTTCCATAACTTCTTCCTGTGACATATTCTCTTCAGCTTCATCCTGCATCATCTGTTATTCTTTCATATTGGAACTCACTATCCTATCACTCCACAGCATTGCCTGCATCAGAGCTGCCACTGTTTCCTGCTATATCTCTTGCTGTGCAACTCCAAGGGAAATTTTGTACTGGTTTCCTGCTGAAGGCTCCAGAGTAACTTCATGTGGCAAGTGATCAGATGCTTTGTTTCACCTGTTTCTCCTTAATTTGGGAATTCATTGTTCCACTGTGCTGTGACATTATCAGAGTTAGATTTTCTACATTAAATCCTTCACTCTACAAGTAATCAATAACTTCATATTTTTATTTCTTTAATTTCTCCATTGCTAATCCTCTTTTCTACTTTCCTCCTTTGTTTTCTTATGTTTGTGTTGTGAAATTTTCTATATGTCTTTGCCTGTATTTCTCTTCAGATGTCTTTGGCACTGCTTTTTTGTATTGATTAGTGTTGCTTTTTCTTTGTATAAATATTGTGCCATAATAAATCTCCTTTTGTTTTTCATGTCCATATTTCTTCTTCAGATGTCTCCTGTCCCACCTGCTTTTCCTTACTTTGGGAGCTCATTGTTCCATCATGCTGTGACATGACCGGTGTTAGACTTTCCACATTAAATCCTTCATTTTGTAGGTATTCCATAACTTCAGTTTCTTTAAACTTCTACTTTACTAATCTTCTGTTTTACATTCCCCCTTTGTGATCTTATTTTTTGTATTGTGAAATGTTCCATATCTGGCTGCCTTTGCCTGGATTTCTCTTCAAATATCTTTGAAGCTGCTTTTTTGTATTGATTAGTTTGGCTTTCTCCTTTGCATAAATATTGCACCATATCAGATCTCTTTTTCTTTGCCATGTCCCCATTTCTTTTTTATACCTTTTAAAAATCTCTAGGTTTTGTTCTTTATATTTTCACACTTCCTCTGTCGCTTCTTTTTTTCAAGTGGCCCAACGTTTCTTTGTCTATATAATGTTTTTCAAAGATCAGCTGTATTAATGAACGCAAATTTGCATTTGAAGCTTTTGACAGTGTTTCTTGTGCAAGTATTTTTCTCTCCTCTAATTTCTCTCGATTATTCAAGATTAAATATCTTCAATCTGAAAATTCTGGGTTTCTTGCATATTATTAACAATACATAATTTCTTTCTTATCCTCAGTAGTCCACTCTTCCATCTTTATGGCTCTTTTTTGGCCTATCAGTTTTTGTATGTTTTTGTGAACTACTACTTCCTTCTACAACAGGGGAACCATCCTTCCCCTGAAACTGGCCTAAACCCATTGTAGGAATGTTTCTGTGCCTTAAGGATTTTACACTGTCTTTTTTTCCAGTCATGGCACCAGAGTGCATACCACGATTGGGCACTTTTTATTCTGGGATTTGTGCACCCTGCTGTCTTTGTTATTTTTAACCTACTCCGATCCATGATATATGCTATATAAAATACAGTCTATATATCAGTGGTGCCTTGGTGAGATTTTGTGAAAAGAGACTACCTTATGAAGGTACTCACCAAGACTTTTGGATGAATTCAGTTTTAGCAATACCATTTTCCTCTATGTGATAATTTTATCATCTGTCCATCTGGACCCTTTTTTAATTTCTCCAAGTCTTTCGGGTTTATAATGCCATGACAGGAATGGACCCCATTCCTAAGTCAAAGTACGATTAAAGTTCATGAAATTAGTATTGTTTCAATCTTTGATGTCAACCAGAAGTGCTCTTCTCAGTGCTCCCAATGTGCCCTGTAATGACTCCTTCTGCAATTCGTATGGAGTTACATGTATTGGAAGCATATCTAAGTATGATTGTAGATTCTTTTTTATAAGACCCATTGCTCCTACTAATATTGGAACTGTCTGGGTATCTTTATTCCACATTGCTCTCATTTCTGCCTGGACCCCTGTATACAGTTGTCAGTGCTATTGCAGATATTTTGAAACATACATTACTTTTCTCAGAAGAAAAAAGTAGAACAATGTTGTTTGTTATTAGAAATACCTTTGTTTAGTAGTCTTTTCAGTTAATTATGTTTTAAGTGGCCCTCAGGTATGCAGCTGTTTATATGAGTAAGTGGGATTAGAGAATTTATTTGATACCTGTGATGTTTTTGAAGGTTTATCTTTATTCATTTTCATAATTAATTACATGTTTCAACAGTGAACTTGTCACTCTAAGGGGTTACTTTCTTGAACGAGGTTACACCAGTGATTGGTTAAATAAAATTGAGCAAGAAGTGTTATTGCTCATAATGGACAGGGCAAGATCTAGCCTAAATAAAGTTGAGCTTCAATTGTCAGTAGATCCTTCAGTCATGCCTATAGTCCAGAATAATAACAAGACTGGTTTTAGGAATGCCTTTCCCCTTCCTATATCCATGGATATGAACATTATAAAAAAACATCCTGACAGTTAATTGGAAATGTATTCTGGGCAACAGAGACATGGCTCAGATACTAGGTTCAAAGCCACTGTACACTTATAAAAAGAGGCACAATATAAAAACCATTTTAGAAAAGTCGACACGGACAGGCAATACAATAGTAGGGGGGAGGACGGGCACATTCAGGAGTGGATGTTATAAACAGTGTCGCAATATAGCAAACAGTTCAAGTATTACATTGAATGCTCACAACATGGTTTTTACTGCTTAGATAAGGTTTCACTGCACTTCCATTGGGGTAGTTTATTTGGCCTTATGTGACTCATGTTCAAATTTTATTTAGGTAAAACACTGAGATGTTTAAAATGTAGGATCTATGAACATAATTTAGCTATCAGAAAACATAATGCAAATAATGCATTGGCTAAACACACTATGATTTGTCAAAGTTTTAGGAAGTATACATTCTTTGTCATTGACTGTAGCATTCTAGGCTTTAGAAGGTGATTATAAGGTTCACCTGGAACGCTGCAAATCTAAATGGCAAATAGCATGTATGGCAGATCGACCTCCAGGAGTATATGATATGATTAACATAAAATGTTTTATTTTGGGAGTAAGTCATTAGTTTGGAACAAATGTGCCTGATCTTGTCTGACTTTAGAAGGTAAGCAAGGTTAACCCTGGATAGCATTTGGATGGGAGTCTGTTTGGGACTATCACTTTTTGACAATGGATTTTAACACTATTTTTGGATTGGTAGAAAAATGCAATCAAAATCTATGACTGGTCCTATTTTCTGATTGGTAAAAAAAAAGCCATTAAGATTTATGACTGGCTTGTTTTTAGTGTATAATGATTGGGCCTGAATACCAGGAAATGTTTCTTTTTTGATATTTTTGAAACTAATTTAAATATTGTATTTCACTGGGTGCATGTGCTTTGAATGGTAGTTAATTGGTTATGTATGTGTTTTTTGGCACAAAGCCTGGAGAGTATTTAAATGGTATGCAAACATTTTGTAAAAAGATTCTGAGGAAGTTCTATGGTGAAATTATTAAAGAACGAAAGTGCTTAATCTTAGAAGGACTGTAATGGTTTGTCCTTTGGAACTTGTTATTTTGTTTCCTCTCTGACTATGTATCTCAGGCAGGTATGTGCCTTGCACTGAGCAGTATTCTACCTTCAGGAAGGATGATGCCACAGTGCAAACAAAAGATGACTGACTTCAGTAATTGGTTTAGTTTCTGGTGGCTTTCCAGGGGATTCAATATTTGTCAGCATGGGAGAACATGGTCATGTTGCTTTGCAAAGGATGGTCTGCCTCTGTCTCTCCTAGGCTTCCAAATATTGGCTAAAGCTTAATCCACCCCTTAGAACCTTTTGTTAGGCAATGCCAAATTGACATACTACCAACATAGTGCATAAACCCAAAGAAACCTAAAGGTGTTACAGTGCAATGCTAGGAGTCTAAACACGAAACTCCACACTCTACAAGTTGTCCTCACTCTGGAGAATATAGACATCTGTGCTGTTACCAAGATATAGTTTAAAGCTGCAAAAAGTACTCTGGCAGTGCAAGACTTCAGTGTCTTCCACACAATTAGACCATCAGCTGTACAGTCAGGGACAAAAGTTGGAGGAGTCTCAATCTGTATTAGCAACAAGCATGACACTACATTGGTTAAACAGGATGATGCCCTGGAATTTATTCACATGCAAATCACCAAAGACAAAGTTCCATGCTATATCCTAACAAACTATAGGTCACCCTCTATGTCCCTATAATCCCATAACTCATACCAAAACTATTGGAGACATTAAACCAAATACCCTAATAATGGGACACCTTAACTACCCCTCTATTGACTGGGACCCCTACGCTGACTCATAATAGCAGCCACAATGGTTCCTGGATTTTATTAACACAAATATCCTTGACCAGATTGCATATACACCCACCAGAGGTTTAAACATACTGGACCTGGCACTCACCAATATGGGAAGGCACTGCATCCTGCCCCCTCCCTCATGTCATGTCCTCACGGGTGAGGTCAGACCACAAAGCTGTCTCATTCAAAATAAAAATCCAATTGATAACCCCAGCAAACCATGTAACAGTTATGAATATTTCAAAGCAAACTACATCCTATTAAGTGATAGTTGGTCAAAATTCAATGCTCCTCCCAACCTGAGTTTACAGCAATCTATTTGAAATTGTTCCTAGAGACCCTGTACAACCATGCAAATGGCTGTATTGGCTGCTGTATCTATAGAAATCAGTCCAAAATAAACTCTAAAAATAAACCAGACTGGTAGAACCTAACCTTAATATGATATATAACAAAAGGAAAAAAGTCATGACTAAATTCAGGAAAAGCAAAACCCATAATGACAGGCGCTGCCTAATTGAAGAAACAGGAAACTAAAAGGATTAATTAAGTCTAACAAGGTTAATTACGAGTCAAGATAGCCTCACAGGCAAAACTCCAAGGCCTTCTACAACTATGTCTGAAACCTCAAAATCAGTACACGTCAATGTGTCGAATTGCTGGTCAATGATGTCACCTTCCCTGAACAGAGTGACATAAAGAATTTGATGACTGACAAAGTCAGCTCAAGCTTCACTGCCTTGTTGCCTCCCTCTATGAAATACCTACTAGTGTAAACCCCCCCCCCAACTACTAGTAGGAAGCAGGTCTCATTGGCGCTCACTAAGGCCAAAAACACAGCCTCAGTGGGCCCTGGGATACCTCCTAAATAGCTGGAAACATGACCTTTCAGGATCACTTGTATCACTTTTCAACTATAGCCTCAAAACAGGCTTTGCACCATGAGAATGGAGGGCTGCAGCAGTTATCCCACTTCACAAAGGTGGGCTATCAACTGACCCCAGAAACTAAAGACCTATCAGTGTGACTATTCTGATATGCAAAGCCATGGAGCAAATTATCATGGAAATGATCAACAAAAATATAGACAACCTTCAGACACTGGACACAGCCAAGTTTGGCTTTGTCAAGGAAAGTTCATGCTTACTAAACCTAGTGGACTTCTTTCAGAAGGTTAACAAGGCATTGTATGAGGGAAAAATAACACATGCTGCCTACCCTGACCTAGCTAAGGCATTTGATACAAGACTGCCCTCAGGTATAGTTAACAAACTCAATGAACTGGGCATAAAGCCCTACATAACTTGCTGGATTGCCAGCTGTCTCACATACAGGATCTAGGAAGTCAGGATTAGTGAAACCACCTCCACTAAAAGACCAGTCACCAACGGGGTACCTCAGGGCTGCATGCTGGGACTGCTTCTATTTGGCATCTACTTCTCAGAGGTAAAGGCTAATGTCAAGGGCCATTGGCTAACCAAGTTCTCAGATGACTGCAAATTGCGAGCTATCAATAGATAACTCCCATGTCACAAACATCTTACAAGTGGGTCTAACACAGACAAATGACTGGCACCAAAAGTCACAGATTAAAACTAAATGTCAATAAATGTATTATAGTGCCTTTTGGGCAAACTGACATCCACACTAATTATTCCATTGATAAGACACCCATAAGAATTGACCTGCTAGTCAAGGATCTGGTAACATATGTAGACAGTAATCTGGCCTTTGAACACCATGTGGCCAAGACAGAAAGAAAATCTTTCTATGTTGCCCAACTTATAAGTAAGGGCATGGCATCCAGGTCCAAGGAAATCATAGTACCACTTTATCTGACCCTTATCAGACCCATCACTGAGTATGATACTTCCTTTGGTACGTACCTGACCAGACATATGCAACAACTGGAACATCCACAAAGGTTCCTTACCAGGAGAATCCAAGATATTAACACATTGCCCCATACAGATTACCTTAAAGCTCTGTCTCTATACAGTCTCCTACAGGTTATTGACTGGCGATCTATGCCTGGCATACAAGGTTTCCAGCTGTAATGGAACTTTTGCACATCCTCAACATGAACAGCATCAGAACTACTAGACTGAATGATTTATATTTTGCTTGTGGCATAAATGACACATGTTGCTGAGACAGATATGTGTCTCAGGATCCCCTTGCACTTAAACAGGCTATCCGTCCATGTGAAGCAGTATCCATCCATAACCCTATTTAAGTGTAACCTTGATCAATGGATGGGAAATCAGAAATTCACCCTGGCTCTGGCCCCCATGTCTCTGAGAGACAGAGGCAAACAGCAATGCCCAAACTGACATACCCCCCCAAAAAAACTTTAGATACTTCCTTACTATTATACCACTTCTTAATAAATGCCCATGATACAAAGGGACACAACTGGTATGGATTGCACAGCTAGGCTTATAAATGCCCTGGTGGTGATTAGCCTAGTATTTACCTATGAATCTATGCCTTGACAAAACAGTGATCAGATAAAACAAGACATCAGATCACTACTTCAAAGAAACATGCAATCAGCAAAATGTACAGCATCATATATATATACACACACACACACACACACACACACACACACACACACACACACACACATATATATATATGGCTGGGTCTATGAGATTTTGTAGAATGGGTATTTAGTGAATACCTGTTCATTGATCACCTAATTATCGAAGCCGCTTTTCAGCAAATGGCGGCTTTTAACTAAGGTACATAAGCAGTTGGCCAAATGAGTGATCAAAAAAAAAAAAAAAAAAAAGCAAAATTTAAAACCTGCTAAGGTGGGGGGGGGGGCTGTGTCCCCACACCCCCCTAACTAAATATACCAATTCTGAGATCACACTACAGTGGGGGAAAGGGCAAATTCCAGAATGTGGCCAACCACTGGTTGGCCCTAGTTAAAAGTTGCTATTCGCTGAAATGCGTGTGTGTGTGTGTGTGTGTGTGTGTGTGTGTGTGTGTGTGTGTGTATAAAATATACATACATATATTTATACATATATATATATATATATATATATATATATATATATACATACACATATATACACCTGTGTGTGTGTGTGTGTGTGTGTGTGTGTGTGTGTGTGTGTGTGTGTGTGTATATATATATATATATATATATATATATATATATATATATATGTATATATATATATATGTGTGTGTGTGTGTATATATATATATATATATATATATATATGTATATATATATATATGTGTGTGTGTGTGTATATATATATATATATATATATATATATATATATATATATATATATACACACACACACACACACACACACACACACACACACACAGCCATACATATATACACATACATATATATATATATATATATATATATATATATATATATATATATATATATATGGTCATTTCATCCAGATGTTTTAAGCGTACCTCTGCTCTGTGATGTTTTTAGTAAGGCTTTTCAGAAGGATGCTATTGCAGATTTCTTAAACTGAATGAGGCATCATCATAAGATTTCTTAAACTGAACAAGAATGAGACATTATCGTTAGATTTCTTACACCGAATGAAACATTTTTGTAAGATTTCTTACACTGAATGGAACACTTATCATAATATTTCTTACACTGAATTGGACATTGTTGTAAGATTTCAAGACAAACAGGCGATGTAGTTCATTTATATGCTTTATTATATAGAAACACATCAGAATGGATAGCAGCAACATAAAATATTTAGCCGACATAACCATTGCCTACATGTATGCTTACATCTCAACAGCTCTCAACAAAATGGCTGTCTGGCTCGCATGTGCTCAATATTTATACACATGTGCAAGCCCATGGAAAGCTTCTTAAAGGTGTACATACATCTGATCTACATCCTCCCTCTTTAATGAATTGCCCACAATAAAATGGCATCTGAAAAAGACATGCAATTATACAAACACTGATAAATAAACACAACGTTCATGTCCAAGTTGCTGTGCATCTGGAATATGGTCTGGAAATGCGACCTGATCTAGTGATATATCAATTAGGACTAGGTTTAGCAACAGGGGCAGTCATTGGTAAACAATCTGTTTCAGAAACTTCAGGAATCTTCTCAGGAACAGGGATATTTGCTGGAATGTCCTCTGAAACTGGAACACTGAATAAATCACTCTGAGATCTAGAGTCTTTTTCACAGGCAAGATGCTGTAATACAGGCTCGGACACTGATACTAAATGTTTCCGATTCCCCCTAAATTCAACTCCTTGTGACTCCACAATGTATGATCTCGGCTCTGGACATACACTTTTCATGACTCCAATCCGATCAAAACCTTTAGACGTCTACATCCTCACTGTCTCCCCCTTCTTGTAATGGATTGAGCGATTTGCTGGACTTATTATAACAGGATTTCTGGGACAAATGCCTTTTCATGAGTTGAGTTCTCAACGCTTTGTTGTATTCAGCACAGGGAACCAACAGATTGGAACTAACTGGTAGTGTGGTTTTGGTTTATCTTGACAAAAGCCTTTGTGCAGGTAAACCAAGACTTTTATCACATGGAATATTTCTGAGATTCTGAAGATTCAGAAAAACATCGCTATTGTCTCATTTCACCTTCTCTAATAACTGTTTCACACTTTGAACTGCATGGTCTGCCAAACCATTTGACTTTGGTTACTCAGGGCTACTCGTAACATGAATAAAGTCTCACTCTTCAGCAAATCCCTTGAACTGCTGGCTTGTAAATTGTGTTACATTGTCAGAAATAACTTTGTGCGGACTATCATTAACTGCAAAATGATGCTTCAACTTACTAATGACAGTACTGGATGCTATCTTACAAAGTAGGTAAATCTCAATCCAATTTGAATAAGTGTCTACTAACACCAAGTAATGTTGACCATTCCATTTGAAAATGTCTTTAGCTACTGTCAGCCAAGGTACACAGTTTGGGAATCTGGTTTAGCTGAAGTGGTTCCGTCTGTTGATGTGGCTTAGTACTATTACATACAGAACAAGATGAAAGTACTCTCTCAATATCCTTTGACATAGAAGGCCAAACTACTAATCCTCTCACCCTTCTTTTGGTAAAATCAGTTCCTGGGTAGCCACAATGCAAATTGGTAATATACTCTTGTAAGGATTTTGGAACAATCACTTTTGGACCTTTCATGATGATACCATTGTCAAACAAAATCTCATCTCTGTATGGAAAATATGGTTGCAGGTCATGAGGTAAACAAGATTGCTTTGACGGCCATACTCAACTGATAAAGTGGTTGAGCTTTTGAAGTATTGGGTCTGAGGCTGTGTGACTTCTAAGCTCATTAAGACGTGTGGAAGAAAAATGTCTCACTTCCATGACCTCAAAATCAAGTTTCTCATTTTCATGCTGTTCAGTGGTATTTCTGAGTGATATGGGCAAAGTATCAGCAAGATAAAGAAGTCTGCCTTTTGTGTAGACATGATTAAAATTATACTTTTGCAATTTTAACATTATGAGTTGCAATCTGGCAGGAGCTGTAGGCATAGTCTTTTTCAAAACAGTGACTAGAGGTTGGTGATCTGTTTCAATTTGAATTGGGAGGCCATAAATATAATCACAGAACTTCGAACATGCAAACACAACTGTCAAGAGTTCTTTCTCTATCTGCACATACTGCATCTCGGTTTTGGTTAGAGTTGTGGATGCATAGGCTACTGGTCTACCCTCTGGAAGAATGACTGCACCAAGACCAAATTTTGAAGCATCAAAAGATAGAGTAACTGGTTTGTGAACATCATAGTATCTGAAAATTGGTGGACTGGCAATTCTGTTTCAGGACATGAAATGCTCTTTGGTATTGTTCTAACCAGGACCAAGATACATCTTTGCGTGTCAATTCTCTAAGGAGTGCTGAAAGTTGGCTTAAGTCTGGAATGAACTTTCCTAGGTAGTTAACCATGCCAAGAAAACGTAGGGCTATGAACATTGTGTAGAGCTGGCATCTCAAGAATTGCTGTTTGCTTTTTGGGATCTAGTCGTAAGCCTGCACTGGTAAACAAATGACCAACATAAGTAACTTCTCGTAGCCTGAACTTGTACGTCTGTGGATTCAGCTTAACATTCCCTTTACGTGCTCTTTCCAGACCTTTCTTGAGGTTCTGTCATGCTTGGCTTCACCATTACCTCCTACTAGAATGTCATCTACTATAATAGCACACAGGTATCCTGAAAAAATTTGGTCCATGGCATGCTGGAAGTCTTCACTGTACACACTGGATGATGAGGTCTTTTCAACTTTTTGTTCAAATCTCTTGGATCAATACATATTCTGATATCATCTGAGCTTTTTCTTATGAGCTTCTATCATGGAAGATACCCATTCAGTAGGTTCTTCTACTGGACAAATCACACCTTGCTGCACCATTTTATCTAGCTCAGCTTTGATTCTGTTCTGCATAGCTACTGAAACTTTCTGGGCTGGCCTGACAACTGGGCTGACTTCAGGGTTTATCTTAATGGTGTACACAACTGGAAGTTTGCCTAGTTTGTCTTCGAAAAGAATAGCACAGGTAGAAAAAATAGACTGGGCAAAATTAGAACAGTGGTATTTCAAGCTTACATGGTGCACTTCTTATTAAATGAAAGTAGTCCCATTTTCAAACTGTCTCTGAGGCCTAATAATGACTGTATATGTCTTTTGACTATGCAAAATTGCAAGCCATAGCTGTTCCCAGCAAAGTAACACAAAAGCACTACTGAACCTTCCACCACCATAAGCAACAAGCTTCGTACACTGCCAAATCAAGCTTCTCATCAGCACATACTCTAGCAAATGTTTCTGCAGATGTAACATTGCACTTTGAACCTGTGTCAACTTTGAGCTCCATGGGTCTTCCATTTATCCGAACAGTACAAAATACTTTGTTCTTTGCCCATAAATCTACTGCATTGACTGTTTCATTAAGCACAGACATACCATCAACCTAAGAAGTAGGGTCACAGATTTCAAATTGATCAAATTGTCTCTTTGAATGTTCTCTTTTAATAAAAGAATGAGCCTCTTGATTTACAAAATCTTTGGAAATTATTCCACTTTTTACATCCACTCCTACTGACTCTTCTGCTGTGCACACTACTGGACCCCTCCCCCCCCTTTCCTCCCATTTACTGTAATAAATATATACATTTTTCCAAAGCTTTGCATTTATTTTATATTCTTATATTTTATTTATCTTGTATATCACATTTCTTTTATATTCTTATATTTTATTCTCCCATTTATTGTAACAAATTTATGCAGTTTCCCAAAGCTTTACATTTATTTTATATTCCACTTTCCTAATGCTCTACTAAATCTGCTTTTGAATTCACACAGACAGACAGACACCTTTAGGTGCTGACCTGGGCTAGCTGGTTGATTGTTTTTCTCTTCTCACAGCTTTCTCCAAGGCCTGGTCCATAGCCACCCCCCCACTTTTCTTGTTCTCCTAACATAATTCTAGTGTAAGTTTCCTAGTCCTGTCAAACCTGTTTTCTCACAGCTTTCTCCAAGCCCAGGCTCTTAGCCCCCCTTCTCTCGGTCTCCTAACATAATTTTATTGTAAGCTTCCCAGCCCTGTCAGTCCTGTCTATTCCCTCCCTCTTCCTCTTGAGAGTTTACTTATTCCTCCCCTGAGCTGCAGCACCATCTTTAAATACTAAAAAACTCTGCCTGACAACACTCTGTTTCTGTATGTCCCACAGCATTCCTCAGTAGTGTGCACAACTATAAGTACCATTTGTACTTATGATTGTACTTAAATACATATACCCCATTTTTTTTCCCGCCACACTTTCCCCTAAGACCATTCATCCACTTGAACGGATTCCACTCCCAACATGGTGTGTGTGTACGCTGCCAGCTCAGTCTAAACACCCTCCCGCCCAGGAAAGAAAGCAACGCAGTGATCTGGAAAACAAGAAAAATAAAATCAAAACAAGCGGAGGTCCTAGTCTCTCAGTAAATTGTGCTCAGCGCAAACTTAAGTGCATCCAGCACAGTCTATACTCCCTCCCGCCCAGGAAAGAAAGCAACTCAGTGATCGGGAAAACAAGAAAAGTAAAATCAAAACAAGCGGTGGTCCTAGTCTCTCAGCAAATTGTGCTCAGTGCAAACTTAAGTGCATCCAGCTCAGTCTAAACTACCTCCCACCCAGGAAAGAAAGCAACCCAGTGATTGGGAAAACAAGAAAAATAAAATCAAAATAAGCAGTGGTCCTAGTCTCACTGCAAACTTAAGTGCATGTAAGCTCCTGTTGTTTAATTTTTTTGTCCTTTAAGAAAGGAAATGTTATCCAACTCCCTACTCGCGCTGAACTAAGTGTAATTGTGATATTTTAGCTTGAGCCCCAACAGCATGCACACTTGCAGGGTTCCCCAGCTTTCACAAAAGGTGGCAGCAAACAGCCACATATCTTCCCAAAGAGCCTTCACCTAAACAGCGTACTTAAGGCTTTGTAGTCCAAACCATCATTACAGTGCCCTTTCCACGACTACCATTTTACCCTGTCTGCTTTTAGAATTTACTCTAAGTAACACCTTTAAACTCTGGTCTATAAGGTTAATTAAATAACTTACTATCTACAGTCACTATCACTCTATCAGTGCACTGCCCTTGCCTGCAACCACTGATACTTTTTTGGCGCTCACCTCTGCTAGTTTTGCCCCTGTTCCATTCGCCCTGCGGGCTCACTCCGTGCCCCTACCCTACCACCTATTCCCACCCCCACTACCTCTAGACTTATACTTATCCATAATCACCTGACTCACCTCCTCCTCCAATTATCTGTCCCACTCAATTATCAGTACCACCTTCATAGATCACACCCCAACCCCGCCTCACAAGAACACTACTTCTACCATTCCTACTTAAATTACAATGCAAATCTTTCTACCCTCACTCCTACTTGCCTTTACTTCCCTATCCTACACCACATCCATACAAACAAGTCTCCCCCTCCTTCCATACAACACATACTATAAAAACCAACCACTCCCACATACATTTCAAAGTCTGTCCATCATTATTTAACAATAGTATTATCCTACACACTCCAACGTCCAACACACTATCAAAGAGCAATAAGAAAGCAGCTTATGTATCACTTTCTAGCCTAAACTATGCCATCAAACACATTTTCAAACTCAGCAAAATACTCCTTATCGCTGGTGACATACACCCAAACCCAGGACCCTCTTCCTCTGATCTCCCCAAATGATCTCAAACTGATCTCCTAATAATTAATATCAACACTAGAAGTATTTCCAACAAACTCCAAGAACTGCATGCTTGTATTACTCACTGCTCTCCTGATATTCTAATTATTACTGAATCCTGGCTAAAACCTCACATCCCTAGTGAAGAAATCCTACCACCAGGTTATAACATCATAAGGCTAGATAGAACAAATAGGAAAGGTGGTGGAGTTAGCAATACTTTTCAAAAATGAAGTAAACCTAAAGCCATTCCATACTCCTCTACCTACATTTCCTAGTGCCGAAATCATAGCCTCTACCCTATCATTAAACAAGGATAAAACAGTTAACATTTTGTGCTGCTATATCCCTCCTGGAAATAATTCACCAGTCATAGAAGAAATCCTTCAATGGCTTAACCTGAATTCCCCTCAAGAAACAGTCTTATTAGGTGACCTTAATACTGACTGGCTAACCTGCAGCTCCAGCCACCCCACTAACCAAATAAACCTCTATGGGTTCACCCAACTAATTCTGGAACCCACCAGAACTGATAAAAGAAACCAAAAACAAACCATTATTGATTGGACACTAGTGAATAACCCTAAACACCACTACCAGACTGGTTGTTTACCAGATACACTCAATGACCATCTGCCCACTTTTCTCCTAAGGAAACACACAACTAGTCAAAAATTCTTTACTTATAGACAAATCAGAGATGATCGCAACTGTACAACAGACAACCTAAATAGCATTCTAAAGCAATGTAACTGGCAGCCTCTAAAAACCCTTCACCTTGATCAGGCAGTAGACTACTTTAATAACATATTTATCTCAGTTCTAAACTCCATTGCACCAGAGAGAAAGATCAAAACTAAAACTAGCTATGCTCCCTGGTTAAGCAGGGACACAAGAGCCCTACTAAAAACCAGAGACAAGGCCTGGAAGAAATGGAAACAAGAAAACACCTGTCAAACTAAACAAAATATAACCAACTTAGGAAACTAGCTAAAAAACATACTAAACTAGACAAACAAAACTATTTCTTTGATCTCCAAAACAAATACCTAAATAATCCCCAAATGTTCTGGCATAGTATCAACTCCCTACTGAAACCTGGCACTATCGCAATCCCCAGCCCTACCACCTCCAATACTAACAATAATGATATAGCTTCCCAGTTTAACTGTCATTTCATAAACTCAATCCAATCTCTGTTAAACCAAATACTTAACACTAACAACTTATCAGTCACAACTATAGGAATCCCTCCCTGCAGCACTACTAATATTCCATCTTTCTCTCTCTCACCTGTCCCTACATCTAAAATCAAACAACTCATCCTCACCATAAAACCTACTACTCTTTCAGCAGACAGAATACCTGCAAAATTCCTAAAAATCGCAGCTGACTCCCTATCCTACCCAGTCTCAGTCCTAATAAACAGGTCCATTAAAGAAGCCTATGTACCTAAACTACGGAAAAATATCTCACATTATACCTCTGCATAAAGGTGGAAAATCTTATGACTTTACCAACTATTGGCCTATAGCTATACTATCCCCCTTATCCATGCTCTTAGAGAAATGCATACATTTCCAAACCATGCAATACTTAAAAACAAACAATCTTCTCTCCTCCACCCAACACAGATTCCGGCCTCACCACCACAATGTCTGCCCTTCTCTCCTTTACCAATCAAGTTAACTGTCATGGAAACAATAACTATGTATCTGCCATCTTTTTGGACCTGTCAAAGGCATTTGACATGGTCTCACATCCTAAACTATTGGATGCTCTCCAATCACTATCCTTTACTTCTCCTGCTATCTCCTGGTTCAAAAGTTACTTATCAGACAGAAAACAATCTGTGCAATGGCTAAATCAACTACCCCCCTCTCTCTAACTCCATAGGGGTACCACAAGGCTCAATATTAGGCCCACTTCTCTTCTGTATTTTTACAAACAATTTATACACTGCCTCCAAACAAGCCTCACTAATACAGTACACAGATGACTCTACACACATCTGTGCAGCCCCATCTGTCAACACCTTGCAAGAGCAAGCCCAAGAATCATTCTCTGTCATTGAAACTTGGATCACTGACATCTAACTTATCCTAAACCCCAACAAAACAAAACTTCTCTTGTTTACCCCTAACAAAACTAAAACTACTCCTGCTGATTTCTCTATCTTATCTAAAAATGGAACTATCATTTCCCCATCCACTCACACAAAGCTCCTAGGGATAGAAATAGACAATAACCTATTCTTTGATCTTCACATAGCTCAAACTATCCAGAAAGTTCATAAAAAATGGGAACCCTTTATAGATACAAAAACTTCCTCACAGACAAAGCAAGAGTAACTCTAGCTCAAACCCACCTCTTATCAACACTTACCTTCGCTGCTCCGATCCTGACACATATTAAAAAATCACATCTGGATAAGCTAGAGTCATGCTATAATAAAATAGCCAAATTTACCAACAACTCCCCTTTCAGAACACATCACTGCCAAGCACTAAAACAATTACAATGGCTAGAATTCCAACACCTACTATCTTACCTACAGCTCACTTATGCCTTCAACATCATAAACTACACAGAGAAAACTCCGCCCCTAAAACAGCTACTAACCTCCTACTGTTCGAGTCGCCCTGTCTGCTCATCAAACAAACCTCTTCTCAATATCACATCTGCAAACAACACTACAGGCAAAGCCCTTTTCTCCCACATCATAGCTAAAAAATGGAACAACCTCCCCACTAAAATATCCTCTGCAACAACAACCTCTAACTTTAAAAGACTATTAAAACCACATCTCAGGAAAAGCTGGATCTGTCCATGTATCACTTGAAAATTAGTATATCGTCTCTCCTCCTCCACAATACTCTATTATGTACACTTGTTCTTACACACTTACATATACTCACTTCCAATTAAGCCAGTCTGGCTTGCTATCTCTTTCAGTGTACACTCACTAGGAAATGTAAACATTCATTTAAAATAGTAAATGTAGTCACTACCATTCTATTTTGTAAAATTTTGTCTACAGATGATGTAAGATATTTTTATATCATGTAAAGCCTATTTGAATTACTGTGATAGATTCTTATACATGTCTACCTGTAAATATTATATTTGTGTTTCCCACTGTTTGTATTTTTTGCACTTATTCACATTGTATTGACTTGTTTTTCTTCTTGTCAGTCATGTAGCTTTTCTCCACGGGCATCCACTGAAAATGGAACTGGTCCAGTTGGATTATTCCCGGTTAACAAATGTAAAATAAATAAATAAATAAAATAAATAAAAAATATTGAATAAAAAAAACTGATGTAGAAAGGCACCATCTTTTGACTTAGCTTTTCTGCCCTTGCTTCATAGGGATTCCCAGTAATGTACTCGCTTACACCATATTCCATTATTTTTTAATTACTACTCTATTGAGTCATAATTTACTGCATGTCCCTTTCTAAAACCCCTGGCATAACTACATTATTTTCCTACTTCACAGTGAAATGCAGCTCCCCATTGGTGCATAAATAATAAAAACAAACAGAAAGGTAACATTCAAACCAAAAACGATAGGCTGCCCTATTTCTGTAGTTGCTAACCTTCTCACTGACTGTTTTCAGTTTGGCGACTGCTGCTCCTCCCAGAAGGTGTAAACCACTCCGTTCACTCTTTGGGCTCACTCTGCTCCCCTACTCTGCCTCCAAATCCCACCTGCCCCCACTATCTGTACTTTTATACATCCCTGACTCCTCTGCACCCAACACTTCTCCAATCACAGTACACCTAAGCCAAACTCCACCCACCTGTAGATCTACATCACCCCAAACATCCACCCCTCCCACAATGTTCTGCATAACATCTCTCCCTATAACCCCATTTGCCCTACTAATCTCTCTCTCTCTTCTCTTACCTAGCTCACACTTTTCCCAACCCTTGTCATAACTCTCATAGACACTCCACTACATCTTACCATCAACCTCACTTTCCATCCTACTCATCCATCTCACATGAACTCTTTACCTCTAACCCAATCTATTTTTTCAAACCAAAACTGCTCCCAACCCAACCCCCCCTGTACTCCCCTCTTAAATGTGGTACCAGAAAATCACTACTATCACACAATCCAAGCTACCCTTGTCCAACACACTGCCTCACTCTTCTACTCCACCACATCTCTCTCTCTCTCTCTCAGTAGCCGGTGACATCCACCCCAACCCCAGACCCATCCCTAACATCAATCTCACCAAACCCTCCACTCAACCCACAAACTCAAAGTCCATTCATCTTACAACACTTAATGCACAAAGCCTAAAAAACAAACTCCCTAACCTCCATGCCTGGCTCTGCTATAACCACCCCAACATTACGTCCGTTTCTGAAACCTGGCTGAAAACCTATGTAAAAGATACCGAAATCCTACCACCAGGTTTCCAAATCATTTGCAATGACAGAGCCCACAAAAAAGGTGGTGGAGTAGCAATAATCCACCCCACATCCCATACCATAACTCCCTACTCCAATAAAATACCAACCTTTGCCAACACTGAAATTATAATAGGTTTACTAAAAATAAACAACCATAAGTTCATATGCATCACTGCCCTCTATATTCCCACTGGTGATAATATCAAAACTCTTGAAAACATCCTGTCCTGGTTCTCCTCCAATATAAAAAAATGAAACCTATATATTCGGTGATACCAACATCAAATGGAATACTATTAACTTTGAAGCCCCATCCCACACAATCAACCTGTACAACTTCTCCCAACTAATGCAATCTCCAACCAGACCAAATAAAGATGGTACCTCTGGTACCATCATTGACTGGTTCTTACCAACTCACCCAAATATTATCACCAAAGCCGGAACATTACCTGATCCTCTCAGCGATCATCTACCAGCCTTCGCCGACTATCTCCTGTCTCCACTGCATAAACAACACCACTACATCCAAACCCGCAACCTCTCCTCTTTCAACCCTCTAACTTTCTCCAAATGATTAAAGCATACTGACTGGTCCTCTCTAAAAATCCATCCTCTAGACAATGCCATTTCCTGCTTTAACCACTCATTCCTAACCCTTCTCAATCAGCAAGCCCCCCCTCGAACCAAACACATCAAAACCAATCCCTGCCCATGGTTATCAAAAGATACTAAACTAGCCTTGCACCAAAGGGACAAAAAATGGAAACAATATCAAAAACATAAAAACCCTAACACACTCCTAGAGTATAAGCAACTATGAAACTCTGCAAAAAAAGAATAGTTAAAGACCGCAAAGCCCACTGCTCCAAACTCCAGTCCTTGCACTCAACAAATCCCAAAAGATTCTGGGACTCCATCTCATCCATGCCGCATCCTGGCAACAAAGAAAACCCCTGCCCAGACCCCAACCTCTCCAACCTTGAAACAACCAGCCAGTTCAATGCATTCTTCATAGACTGCATAGCTAAACTATCAGCCTCCTTCCCACCCTCCTCTTCCACCACCACCCCAATCATCAACCTTCCTCTACATCCTTCTGCCTCAAGCCCATCCCCACAAGCACTATAAAAAGACTTCTCCTCAAACTCAAACCCTGTTGCAATGCACCCGACAACCTTCCACCCACCTTCCTCAAACAATCTCCAGACAGCATTGCCTATCCCCTCTCTATTCTTATAAATAGATCCATACAAGAATCATACGTCCCTTCTATCTGGTGCCATGCTTACATTATCCCCCTCCACAAAGGTGGCAAAAATACTGATACCACCACCTTTGGGCCTATTGCCATCCTTTCCCCTCTTTCTAAAATACTAGAGAAAACAATACAAGCACAACTCATAGCACACCTAACACTAAACAATCTTCTCTCCCCTACCCAACACAGTTTCTGCCCTGGCCACAACACCATGACTGCCCTTCTTTCATTTTTTGAAACCATAAACCTCAAATGCGACTCAGGCAAGTTCGTATTCACACTATTCCTAGATCTGTCAATGGCCTTTGACACCATCTCACACACTCTACTTATATCCCATCTCTCCACCCTACACCTCTCTCCCACTACCATTGCCTGGTTTTTCAACTACTTGTCCAACCGCCAACAAGCTGTCCAATGGAAAACTTCAACCTCCCCCTTCCTTCCCACACCCACAGGTGTCCCACAAGGTTCTGTTCTTGGCCCTCTTCTCTTCAACCTATTTATTAACAACTTTCACAAATCCATCCCAGACTCATCTATCATCCATTAAGCAGATGACTCAACAATCATCTGCTCATCCTTCTCCCCTCTGAACTCCTAGCAAAAACCCAACTAGCCTTCTGCAAAACAGAAACCTGGATGCAGTCTAACCATCTGGCACTAAATGCAAATAAAACCAAACTAATGTTTTTTTCTCCTACCAAAAACTCCATTAACAAATCCACATTTACCATACAGCGCCAAAACAACACCCTCCTTGAAATCGTTCCCAACACCAAGCTTCTTAGCATCATTATTGATGAAGAACTAAAATATGACACCCACATCCGCTCCACAATCAAGAAAACCCACCAAATGTTAGGTCTCCTCTACAGGCACAACCGCTTCCTAAGCCCCTCTATCCGTCAAACTCTTGCATTCACCTTCCTACTCCCCTCCCTTATGTATGGTGCCCCTCTTTTCACCAATCTCCATCTTGGCCTTCGGTCCAAACTTGAATCCTACTACCACAAGATCTCCAAATTTGCAGCCAATTCAAAAAACTCATCCCACCACTGCCACTCCCTCCTCACCCTCAACTGGCTTGAACTACTCAACTACCTCAGTTACCTAAAACTCACCATTGCCCACAAGCTTATCTTTAAACCTGCCAACTGCCCTGCTCTCGCTACTTCCTTAAAACCTTACATTCTCAACTGCGCACTCACATCCAAAAAACAAAATCTCCTGCAGATTCACAAACCTGCATGACCTCCTGGCCATCTACTGCTGTCCCACTCCTTAGCTAAACAGTGGAACTCTCTCCCCACACACCTACGCAACCTACCTAACCATACAAATTTCAAATCTCCGCTACTCTCTCATCTTTCTTCTAAATGGGAACACCCTTGCCACTCTCTAACTTAAACCTGTCCCCCCCTCATTCCACCTTGCACTGACTCATCCAACTACCTCTACTATTACTTCATCCTACCCAAAACAATCCCTCCCCTACCAAAAAACTAAGTTTCTCTCTAATATCTATTGTACTATACTCTCCAATCTCAATTATACTATTACCCTCTCCATGCATAATATTTTCCTAACCTATTAATGGCTAGTAGCTATATATTTTAAAATGTTAAACCTACAATTGAGTTTATAACAAAAATACTCACTTTATGTAAGTGTTGAAATTTCTGTATTGAATTATGTCTTTTCATTTTTGCAACATTGTGACAAGCCAATTGCAAATATCATGGAGCTTATCTGTAAATGTTTAATTAGCTGCATGAACTATGTCCTTTTGTAACATGTAAAATGTAACTTGCAATTATTGTGGAGCTTTTCTCCCAAGGCCTCCACTGAATACAGCCTCTTCTTGGCCCAACAGACTTCCCCTGTCATCAAACTTAAATAAAATAAATAAATAATAATAAAAATCTGGGTCTATATTATATTCTCAAAAGCCGATAATGTTGAATCTGACATTGTTGACACGAGAATACTGAACACTCAGAATCTCGAGCGTGTAAATGGAAATCTCCGTAAGGGGAGATATTCGTTTACTGCAATGTAGTGTGGTCTCGGAGTTAGTATATTTAAGTAGCGGGGGGTGTGGAGGGTGCAGCCCCCCCCTATTTAAACCCGTTAGGGTACTTTTTTCTTTTTTTCTTCTTTTTTTGTCTTTTTATAAGGTCAATGTTTGAAGACATCGACCATATGGTGTTGACCATATGTTGTTCGATGTTTTCAAACGTCGATCTTATAATATAGACCCTAAAAATCTGTGGCATTGCTGACCAAAAGCTGAGCACTTTCCTCTTTTAGACACATGATTACCACCACAATTATGACAGCTGACTATGAGGCTAGGTGAGGGAACATGCTTTGAGTTTGCTGACTAACACTTGTGCTTCACTGAGATTATGCATTGTCTGGAATTTGATAGAAAGCTATGGGGTTTACCAGGGACGGTTACAGGGTTCACAGTTGCTGCCATGGGCTTGGGCCTGTTTCTTTTAACCATGTGGTGCATACTATCAACATTAGCACTAGAAGATACTGGAAGCATGTATTTCTCATTTGTAAGCATGTTTGTGTGCTTTTCTGTAAGCTCATATATGTGACAAATCTCAATGGCCTTATTCAAAGTTAAATCACCGTCACGAAGCAAAATCTTTCTCACAGCATCATCTTTAATATCACACACAAGTCTGTCTTTTGTCAACTCATCCCTTAAATCACCAAATCTGCACATTTTAGCTTTGTTTCTCAAGTCAGTTATATATGCTGCAAAAGTTTCACCAGGCTTTTGATCCCTTGTATAAAATAAGTGCCTTTCTATTGTAATATATGTTTGGGATTTATACATTTCTCTAAATTTATGTTTTAAGCACCCAGGGTCTTCCCTTGACTCAGCCAGTACGACTATTTGATGGTTTCCCCATCTCCTGCAAATACAGTAGGTGCATACACAAATGGAACACTCTCTTTCTATGATTTTTGAACCAGCCAAATTAAGCACAATAAATGCATTTTACTTGCATATTTATCAGAAAATGAAGCTTGTATAAAAATATTGTACTCGTGCTCAAACACTCTCCAAATTATCTGCAAAATTATTATCAAAGACAAGTAGAACTGGTCTACGAAATCCTTCAGCCATGCCAACAAAGTATGCTTAAACACACTGCAAATATGGTCCTTGTAATTATGTACAAACATGCACACACACCAGGTACTTGTAATAACATTCAAATGCACAATAAACTCTTTGAAATACTGTACTTTGCGAAATATGCTTTGAAATGGCTGTATTTTGTGCAATAACTGCACTGTAATACTGCACAAACTTGCAAACACTCTGTATACTTTGGATATCTCAAATAGCTTTAATTAATGTGAAAAAGTAGCACATAGCAAAAAAATGTAGCTGTTTCCCTTATTTTATGCATTTTATGTGATTCAAATATTATTTCAAACATTTTCATAACTATTTAGAATATTTTTATCAATATATCACAGTTTCGGGCATTTCCTTTAACTAGAAACTCATTTTGAGCATTCTGAGTGCTTCATTTTATATTCTTCAAGTAAGAAATCATTTAAGCAAGTTTTAGTACCTGGAATTTGTTTCTGACCTGTTCTGCGAGTTGTACATGCAGTAGGGATGATCCATTCCTCTATATTCCTCCAACATTAATTGAGTGCCTCTTGGTCTTGATTCTGGATCCCATTCTGACACCATGTCACTCCTCCTATGTTACAATTCAAGATGAACAGGCAGGGTAATTCGTTTATATGCTTTATTATATAGAAACACATCAGGATGGATAGTAGCAACATAAAATATAAACAAACTGATTAACCAACAGGCCAATGCATACATGTATGCTTACATCTTAGCAGCTCTCTACAAAATGGCAGTCTGGCTCACACATGCTCAATATTTATACACATGTGCAAGCCCATGGAAAGCTTCTTAAAGGTATACATACATACTGATCTACAATTATCATAAGATTTCTTGCAGTGAGTGGGACATTATCGCAAGAGTTCTTACACTGAATGAGACATTATCATAACATTTCTTACACTGAATGGAACATTATTGTTTGGCACACTGAGCCACATATTTGGTGAGTAAAAGCCTTCAGATACCCTGATTTATACCATCTTTTCCTTGTTACTTTTTTGTAAGACGTTTGAGGGGCCTTTCTTTATATGTCCTTTTATATAATCTCCGAAAAGTTTGAATGGGCATGATTTCCAGCAATCCCCTATAGTCAGCAAGCTCAATATCTGCTACAATCAAATTGCCAGATTAACTACCAGTGCCTCCTACCAGTGTCAGTGTCAGTCACCACATCAACTTAATTGGCTTGAATTCCCAAATCTCCTCTCATTCCACCAGCTCTCTTTCACTCATAAACTCCTACTACTTCCTGAAAAAACACCAGCACTATCTAATCTACTTAAACTACAAGCTAATCCTAGCCAACTTTGCTCTAGTGAAAAATGACTAATCAAGGTGACCAAAACCAATAACTCAGCAGGTAAAATCTGGAACTCATTACCTTCTGTCATTACCTCTGCCAACTCAATGGTTACATTCAAAAAAACTACTAAAAGAACACCTAATACTCAAATGGAAATGCCCTCGCCACCCTCAAGGCTGGCCCCCTATTATAATCACTCTCCCACCCACTCTCTTGCTTCCACTCACTTCTGTCCCTTGTAGAAGAACTTATCTCCCCCTAAGGTACTTCACCTCCAAACACCTTCCCCAACAGTCTATGAGTGAGCACATACCATCCCAAACCCAGCCACTACCCACAAAACAAACCCTAACATTCTCTCTCAAACCCATCTTACTTATGTTTGTCTCAAGCAATGTTGTCTCTGGAATCCTGTATATTCCATGTACTGTCCTACTTTTAAACTTTTAAATTATGGTATTTTGATAAATCTTGCTAATACCAATGAATATTGTGCTTTGAAACTGTAATCCTATGCAGTCTTGTAAAATCATGTGTTTTCCTAAGAAAGTTTGCTTGGTATGTATAAATATCTTACTTGCATGTTATTATTCTGTGGAGCTTTTCTCCCCAGGCCTCCAGTGAAAACGGACATGTATCCAGTCGGGATCTCCCTCCCGGTCAACAAATGTAAAATAAAATAAGTCTAACCACCAAAAACTCTATTTATGGATGACACATTATAGAACTGTGGAATATGTAACTGTTAATGTGTTAATCGTGGAAGCTATTTACTTGTAACTGAGATTTGATGTGTAACCTTCTTGAAGCCATGAATTGAAGAACTAAACAGATGAGGACAAACTAAACAAATAGTATTTGCCTTTATTTGTATGTCTTTTGCTATGTTTTTCAAGAAGCTGTTGGATTTCACAACACCACCTCTTCACAGCAGATACTGAAAAAAGTTCAAACCTCCGTTGTTGTACCATAAAGGGCTGCCCTCTCAACGATGAACCACAATGCTGTCACTAGTATGTGGCAGTAATAGTTCAAAAATACATATCCAAATGCCAAGTGTTTCAAAAATATATCCAACGCCAAATGGTGAACTCCAGTAGGTTTAATGTAGATCCACAAAACAACACAATGACCAAATAACATAAAATATAGAATAAAACAAAACATAGAATAAAACATATTTTATATAACATATAATTGTTTTATTCTATATTTTATGTTATTTGGTCATTGTGTTGTTTTGTGGATCTACATTAAACCTACTGGAGTTCACCATTTGGCGTTGGATATATTTTTGAAACACTTGGCGTTTGGATATGTATTTTTGAACTATTACTGCCACATACTAGTGACAGCATTGTGGTTCATCATTGAGAGGGCAGCCCTTTATGGTACAACAACGGAAGTTTAAGCTGTTGGATTTGTTTAACACAGCACTGTTGTCTTTGCTCCTATGTCACTTATTATTTCATGTATTTTAGAATTGTTTCCTTCTGCAGAGATTTCATAATCTTTCATTCAGGTAAAGTCAGACAGAGAAGTCTGCAGTGTTCATGTCCTGCATTTATCCCACTTTTGTGAAGGGGAATACATTTGCATTTTGGAGTTTCAGATATGTTTTCCTCATTTCATGATGTGTTAAAGTTTAGTTAATTGTGTTATTACCTCTGTCACTGGTTCTAGGCTGACTACCATTGGACTCCCTTTTGCAGAGCACATTTTTATTATAGTACATCAGCTTCACAGAAGAAGGAGACTATATGCCTAGCTAACTTATCTTTTAAGTGTATTTATATTTCTATCACCTCTCCACTCTCTCCTTCCCTTTAACCACTTTTCCACCTATGCCATACCATCTTGAATGCCTCTATAAACTTCAGTTCACCATTCCATGTGACCACAACCCTTTCTTTGAAACAGTACTTTCAGAGATCTGAGGAGGAGTGTGTACCTACAAAGCGTGTGGCCTCCTCAGCATCTCTTCTGGCTAATATCGAAGAAAGTTCTAGCTCCTCAATTCTGTGGTCATATTCCTTCTCCTCCATCCTATGGAACTTTCTGGTCGATTTCTTTCTGGATTCCTCCTTGTAACCTGATGTCCTTTTCCTTATTTAGCCTCCAGCACTGCATACAATAATCAAGGCATGGTCTGACCAGACCTTGCAGAGTGAAAGCATTATCTCTTTGCTTCAGGATTTTAGCCCTCTGAGGATGTATACCAGCATTCTATTTGCTGGTGCTACTGCCCTCTCACTGTGTTCCTGGTGGCCCATACCAGACGTGATCTACATCCCAGATTCCTTTCTTACTCTGTTGCTGTTAGATCTACTCCCCTCAGCTGATATTTCACACCAGGGTTGTTAAAACCTAACTGTAGTACTCTGTATCCATTTGCATTGAACCTCAGCTGCCACTATTATGCCTATTTGTTTGGACTTTGCAAACCCTTCATTAAGCTCTTCCACCATCCCCCATTGCTGTATCTATCTTTGTGTCATCAGCAAAGAAGTGGTCCTGTTCCCCATTCCTGCAGATGTACGTATCTGAGACAAAATTCATTGAAAAGTGTTGGATCCAGAAGAGACTCCTGCTGTACTCTAGTAGTCACTTTCCTAATTCTTGATGCTGCCTTTCTCACCACAACACCTTATGTCCTACAACTTAGCCATGAAGTGCTTGAGTTCCTCAGTTTTCATACTGCCTTCAACCTGTCAAGTTTTCCTTACAGCCTCATGTATGGGGCAGTGTCAAAAGCCTTGCTGACATCCAGGTTCCCTATGTGTATCAGTATTTCCCATCATGTTTTTTGTAATACAGTCATGAAACTCGATCATGTTTGACTGATATCTGTTCCTGGGCATGAATCCATGCTGGTTGTTGCCTTACAGACTGTTGTCATCTAGAAATGCTGCCAGCCTTCCCTTCATGATTGTCTCAGTGACTTTCCCTGCCACTGTTGCTAAACTAACAGGCTTATATGTATTTTATAATTCACCCCTCAATCAAGAGGAGCACAGCTGTTGACCTCTAACCATGTGGCACCGCTGGACTAGCCAGTGATCAGTTGAAGATCTCTGTCAGGGAATGTGTTAATACACTGTCTAGTTTTCTGAGGTATTTAGGAAGTAATCCATCTGCTCCTTGTGTCTTATGCTTTCTAGGCTAGCCACTTCCCTATGAACTTCCTTTCTCTCTATCCTGGTTTCTGTCCTCTCTTCTCCCCCATTATGCCATGCCACCCTCCCAGCATGACACGGTTCCCTTTTTTCATAGAGGGATGCAGCCCTGACTATGGCCCAAGTAACCCTGGTTTGATTATTGGCTTGGGTGGCTAACAGAGTGTCAGGGGAAGGGATTGGTGTGCATATCCTGGGAAGGGTGGTGAATGGGCATCTCTTACAACAATCATTGGTAGAGGATGGGGATGTCCCTAGAAGGACGGCGTGATGGAAGGGTGAATAGTGGGCCTGGCAGAGCTTCTGTGGGGTGGTGGTAATACACTGTTTGCTCACATTGTACTTCTAACCAAATCATCACACATTACCACAAAGGGAAGGGGGAAATGGGAAAGTCACATAAGACTCCCCCCAACAAATGTTTCTACATAATTAGCCCCCAGAAGCCTAAGGATCCATGACTGGTCTCAGCAATACTGGATAAAGTCCAGGGGACAAGGAGTTAGCCAGTAGACATGATGTATAGGGCACAGGGCCCAAATGGCAATACTGAAGGACAGAGGGAGCAAAAAAAAAAAAAAACTCTGCTTTTCCCTCACTGTTCTCTAATCTCCTTGCCTTCTTAGCTCAATATTTCCAGTTCTGTTCCACACTTCCCCCTTTCTGTTACATAAAGGTAAAAGAACCCTTCTAGATCCATTCTCCTAACTTATTTTCAGTTTTAGCATTTGCTGCCTTTACCATGTTTGTTGCTTTTTTACTATTCTCCTAGTGCTATGCGTCTTTCACCTCCTTTTTGCCTCTTGTAGGCACTCCTTTTTGGCCTAATTGCTAGCCTCACATGCTTATGCACACTCATTGGTATTCTCCGGTTTTTGCCTTTTTTTTGCCTTTTCTTCACTCTCTTGTCCATTGCCCTGAATATTCCATCCCTGACCCATTTACATATCTTATTTGTATGCTTAGTTTGACCTCAGTCGCTTATCTCATCCTCAGTCAAATGCCTCAGTACATCATAACCTTCTCCATGAAAAGTCTACAAGGCTGTCTTTGTCTTTTTCTTTTCACTATCCCCACCACCCAATGTGAAACTACACAGAGGAATGATCACTCTTGGCTAAAATGGCTTAACCTGGATGCCCCCAACCTCCTCTGAATTAGTTAGACCCCATTCAAAATGGTGTCCTTTCTGACACCATCCTGCATTACTTAAATAAACCCCTCATGGCCCAAGACCTCAGTCACCTGTCTCTCACTTTGCTCTAGAGCCTGGTATCTTCGTGTTATATTTGGATCCCTCATATGTAGTACCCTTTTCCTCCTGCCCCCTCCTTTACTCTCTTATTCAATCTGTCTTCCTCCTTTCTTGTTGTCTTTGGTAGATGATACACTGTATCTTTTTGTGTCTGGTGGGTGATACACTGCATCTTGTTATGTCTGGTGGTTGATTCACTGCATCTTGTATTGTCTGGTGGTTGATTCACTGCATCTTGTTATGTCTGGTGGTTGATACAGTTTATCAAGCTACTAGCTCTCCACCTTTGTTTCTACCTTAAAGAGTAGAGCACATAGAGGCACATAACCAAGCTTTTGTTTCAGAGCTCTTTCAGGACCCTTTTCGCTGTAAAAGGATTGTCTCAGCTCCTAATCTCTGGCACTCCTACTGGTTGGTTCTGGAGAAATTTTTCTTATCTTCCTTCTTGAACACATGACCAAAAATATTCGTTTAGCACAAAAGCTTTTTATCACCCTCTATCATTCCCCTTTGTTTTAAGGTCTGAAGCATCTATTAAAAGTTTTTTCTCCCTTTTTGTTGAGGCTAGCTAGTTTTTCTCTCCATTGGCCTTAGCTGTTCTGATTACCCGCTGGGTTTCATTCAGTAACAATTTGTACACTTGCCTGTACTCCTAGTGCTTTGTTTTATTATACTTCTTAAATACTGTATTTTAATTAATTTAATTCTCCTTCAAAAACTGTGTCTTTAGAGAACTACAGATTTTTTTTTATGTTGACTTGTGCGGCTGTTCAGATTTACTATCAGATCACCAAGTTTCACACTGATTTACCATACATGACACTTTTGTGTGCTTCAGTAGCATTCTCAAGGATTTGCAGTTTGAATCTGCTGAGTCCTACATTAAACTTTTATTTCTCCACCATAAGGCCTAGTCCTGGTCTTGGCTCAGCAGATGATGGAGCCACCTAGGTCATCTTACTAAAAATGACATACCGGCAATATACAGGAAATGATGCAGAGTATGCAGTCATTTAGATAATAATTAAATTATGGCTTTAGAATAAAAGGGGAATAAAAGGTATTCATACAGAATAAAGGATTATCTTTTATTAAACAAAGCCATAATTGAGACCTGTAAAAAAAAAAAAAAAAAGACATCCCTGTAGAGTATGGGTAGATTACAAAAAAAATTTGATAATATTCCCTATTCTTAGATTAGAGAATGATTACAAATATAGAAGATCCAAGATGCGCTAAAATATTTTATGGCATTTGCTAAGAAAAAGTGGCAAACATATTGTAAATGAACCACAAAAAAGGACAAATTGCAGCCCAGGATGTGAGAATTCAGCATGGAGTATTTCGGGGCGATTCTTTGTCACTTTTATTGTTATTACTGTTTTGCCTTGTCCTCAATCCATTCAACTGTTTACTTAACTGCCTAGGTCTTGGATTCAGTTTCTTTTATTGGATACCCTAAAACATTATAGTTTACTGGATAAACACCTATAAGAATGGATACAAGTCAGTAAAACTTTCACAGATGACGTAAGAATGACATTTGGTCTTGCCAAATGTGGAGAAGCAGAAGAAAATTTAATACTTAGGGAGAAATTGATATATTTTTTTTTTTTTATTTTATTTTATCATTTGTTGACCGGGAAAGTCCGACTAGGTTCCACAGAGCCTGTTTTCAGCGGAGGCCCAGGGAGAAATTAAGACTTGAAATAAGATGGAGTGTGCAGATATCTGAGAATAATGAAGGGACAGTAATAGATTATGAACAAATGACAGCAAACTTTAGTAAATAATATTTTAGAAGACTGAAACTAATAGAACTGCTTTGACACCCAGGAATACATTTCAAGCTATAAATTGATTTGCAATTTCTGTTTTAGCTTACAACTTTGGGGTGAGTGACTGGTTACAAAAAGATCTGGATGAGCCTGACAGTGAAAAAAAAACTGTTTCATGCCAATCAAATGATAAGTAAGTCTGTGTTTGCAAGATTTTATGTTCGTCAGTGTGAAGAAGGCATAGGCTTCCTTAAAACTGACTACACATGCAGGTTGGTGATTTCTGCTGGCAATTAAGATCCAAACACTGTGAAAATTTTAAAACATAAAAATGTCTAAGATGGTATCTTTATTTAGTTTAGCAGAAGCCTTTAGGAGACAAGCAGAAATACAAATGGATCCAGATGTGAACAAAAACAAGTGGCAACCGAAAGTGCAAAAAAAAAAAAATATGAAGAGTATGATTAGGAAATAAAAGAAGAGAGAACTGGAAAGCCCATACAAAGATCTTCCAGAAGAAGCACGAGTGGGTCAGGGAAGCTCATGTGACTCAAGAGCTGAAGCATGAGTGGCTCAGGAGAAGTGAATTTAAACCAGTAAATTAAATGTCAATATCGTCAGCTCAAGACAGTAGATTACATACTAGATAGTTCACACAATCCATAGAGAAGGTGGGAGAGTTGGACAAATATAGGTTTTGCAGTATAGAGGTAAAAAAATCTGTACATATTGTTGCAGGTTGAGATACACTTATGGCTAATGGTTCATATACAAAAGACATGGCAATGTTGCAAAGTTGTTACACTGGAGACTTTGTAAACATTACAGCTCACAGGTAGCTGATAGGCACTGGAAACATGAACTGCAAAGAATTATCAAAAATGACAAAGTAATGATCATATTGGATCACCCCATAACAGCAACTAAAATGGTGGAAGTAAACATATCTGATATTGTAGTTCAAGAGAAAAAGACAAAGGCAACACTGATTATAAGAATTCTTACATCCTGTAACTATAGTATCTTATGAACTGAAAGATATAAAATTGTAAAATATCAAGACATGCAAGCGGTAACTAAAGCAGTATGGAATAAGGACACACAGACAATATCAGATGTAGTGGTAGTTGCAGATGGGCTAATAAAAAAGAACATATTCACAGATGCTACTGATAAACGTAAGCCCTTATGACCTGCAGAAAAAGGCAATTCTGGGTACATTGTGGTTGCTGAGAAAAGCGCTGTTGGCAAACCTCAAAGACTGAAGCAAAACTGATTTCATGACCTTTAATTATAACATGACATAGGAATGGGGTCCATTCCTGTCATGTGGAGAAATTAAAAACAAGTTATTTTGGTAACAATGTCATCATAGTTTGCTTAACTGTTAGACTTGAAAAACATGTGATCTTGATAATGTTATGTACATGATAAGTATGAGCACATCCTGCAGATATTTTGTAGAGATCACTACTACCATCTGTGAGTAGGCAGTTTCATAATGGCCTGCAGTAAATTGCTAATACTTTCCTTCTTTTTTTAACCTCTTGCTGGACAGGCAAACATCTTTATTTTCTTATCTTCTGTACCTTAGAAGGGATTTGTGGCAGTTAATTCAGCTGCTGTAACATCAAACTACAAATGATCGAGCAAAAATGCTCTCCCCACAACCCCACACCCCTGCCAATTTTATATATATATATATATATATATATATATATATATATATATATATATATATATATATATATACACATATATACAGAGAAAGACAGAGAGAGATATATACCATTTCTGAGATCTCATTACAGGGAGGAAAGGGAATATCCTCAATCCTTGCTGCCCTGCGTTCTTACATAGAAAAAAGGTACTGTTTGGTCAGCTGATTTTCAATCAGCTGTATCTTTTTTTTTTTTCCAACAAATTGCTTTTCTATCAATAGGTTCATAGGTTGGTACTAGGCTATCGGCCCTAAGGCCTATGCAAGCCTAGCCATAACAATTCCCTGGAAATTTTTTCCCACAATAGTTACTTCTCTGGGCACCTATCTAGCAGGGTGACTGACATGATCCCCGGGGTGAATTTCCTATCTCCCATCCAATCATCAAGGTTCCTTTTGAAGAGGGCCAATGAGGTGCTCTGCTTAACATGTATGGGCAGTCTATTCCAGAGTATGGGGAGTCTCTGGGTCAGGAACCTATCCCTCCAGCATGTTTTGTTCAATGTGATGATAAGGTTTAGATCCCTGGAGCGTGTGGCTCTGAGGGATTGGGATTTCTTTAAGTGGAGCATGTCCAACAGCTCAGGGTTTGACATGGCCTTGTATGTTAAGCAGAGATCACCTCTGAATAGACGATATGCCACAGAGTATAGCTGGAGTTATTTTAGACGGTCAGCATATGGCATCTGCTTTAGGCCTGTGATTCTTTTAGTGAGGTATTTCTGTAGCCTTTCCAGCTGTTGCAGATGTCTTGTGAGGTACATACCAAATGGGGCATTATACTCTATAATGGGTCTAATGAGGGATGAGTACAGTGGGACAATGACCTCCTTTTTTCTGGATGAAAGGCCCTTAGTGATGAGGTGTGCCACGTAGAAGGATTTCCTGGTTGTTGTGGCGATGTGGTTATCGAAAGTGAGACCACTGTCCACTTGTGTCCCTAAGTCTCTCATCACACTTTCAATGTTTAGTGTCCTGCCACCTATGTGGTAGTTTATGGGTACATGTTTTTTTCCAAAGGGGATGATTATACATTTCTTGGCGTTAAGCTTTAAGCCCATGGCTCTGGCACCAAGCATCTGTTTCTGTAAGGCCCTTTTGTAGAATATCCACATCATTTGGGGATTCAATAATGGCTCCCAGTTTGCAGTCATCTGCAAACTTTGTTAGCCAGAGTCCCTTAATGTTGGCCTGTACTTCAGAGAAGTAGATGCCAAACAAGAGTGGTCCCAGGACTGAACCCTGAGGTACTCCACTTGTCACTTGTCTGGAGCTGTATTTGGAGTCGGCTACTTTTACAGTCTGGGTTCTGTCAGTAAGCCAGTCGGCAACCCATCGAGTGACATAGGGATTTATGCCCAGCTTAGTAAGTTTATCTATGATTCCAGAGTGGGGGGTGGTGTCGAAGGCCTTGGCGAGGTCCAGATAGGCTGTGTGGATGTCCTTACCCTCTTCCACAGCTCTGGAGACCGATTCAAAGAAGTCAATCAGATTCAGGAGACAAGATCGGCCCTTCACAAACCCAAACTAGGTGGGGTCCAGTGTCTGGAGGTTGCCAATGTCTTTGTTTATAAGTTCCATTATAATGCGTTCCATGCCCTTGCAGATCAGGCTTGTCAGACTGATGGGACAGTAGTTCCTGGGGTCTAAGGTGGATCCTCCCTTGTGGAGCGGGATAACTGCAGCTGTGCGCCACTCAGTGGGCACGAAGCCTGAGGTGAGGCTATGATTAAAGTGATGGGACGGTAGTTCTCGGGATCAAAGGTGGATCTTCCCTTGTGGAGCGGGATAACTGTAGCTGTGCGCCACTCAGTGGGCACGAAGCCTGAGGTGAGGCTATGATTAAACATGACACTTAGGTGTGGCCAGTATCTCCTCGAAATGTACTATAGTGATTTACCATTGATATTTTTTTAATACTATTTTGGCCCCTATGGTGAAGAACATTGACTGCCATTGGTTTGTGTGTCTCTCTCTCTCTGATCATGGATACTAGGAATCATTCCTGACACTCCCGACACTAATCCATGAACTGTCCCTTCAGTTGAGATGAAATTAAGGCATCTCTGTGCAATGTCATACTTGTTTTTTTTTTATTTATATTCCGTACGTATCGCCCTGCCTCAACACTTGGCATGCAATAACATAAGGTCGTTACAGCCAAACACTTTTGTCACCATGTGTTCCTGGTGCTTCTAATGTAACCTTGGGATGCCCAGTATCACTACCAAGGCTGTCATCCCTGTTTATGACCCCTCCCCTCTTACTGAGATAGGAGAGCTGGTAAAATACGTCTGCCTTTTCTATCCCTACCCACCCATGCTTCTTCAAGTGTTTGGCTTGCTATTCAAACCCAGGGTCCTGAGTCACAGTCAGGGATCACAATTACTTCATTTCAGAGTCAACATCAGTAATTGTTGTTTTAACCCTGATGTCCATCACTTCTTATCACCTGAAAAAACACACACACACACACACACACACACATTCATTCTGCAGCACTGTTGTACATAAAATAGTCTTTATAAAATCAAAAGTATGTTTATTAGAATTTACTTCCTCCCTTAGGAAGCACAGTTTCCATACTTGAAACTTGAAACACTTTCCATATGTTTTGTCCTTCTCTGACTCAAACGGTTACTGGTGCTAGTACATTTTTCTCTAATAGCCCCTTCCCCCACACAAATGTTGCAGCACATTGCTAAGCATTGTGGCTTCTGTGAAATGAGAGGTTCAGGTAACTAATCTTTTTTACTAAAGTTTATTAATATTCTATGGCATATGCTGACAACTTTTTAACTTGTAGGAAAGCCATTTTAATTCTTTTAAATTAAATGTTTATTTTAACTGTCATTACTTGTTAGTTTAATTGGATGTAATCACCTGGCATTCTAAGAATGTTACCTTACACTGATGATCCTTAGCTCCAGAAGCCACCTGGCTGCCTTCGTGGGGTGCGTCCTAAATGCTTAAACAGCACAGGGGAGCAGCTCTAACACATCCCAGATGAAGATGCTTTAAGCATTCAAGCATGACATTTCATCAAAGTAGCTCTATTTGGTAAGGAGCCAAGACTCGTAAAATGCTTTGCATTTCTTAACATGTCTGTTTCCAGCAGGCTTACCAAGTGGTTTTTAAAATGTTTACATATTTTTGGAATTTCAACATTTATCTCATTAATCACTCATGTCTTTTAAAGCTTCCGTTTACAACATCATTTCCAAAAATGTATCACTTGTGTTTGCTGGTTAAATGTGTTTTATTCAGTTCCATGAATCTGCTATATAAAATTTCATTTTATCGAAATATATGATTCTTTGAAAAGTACTTGGACAAATATCATCTTCTCAGCTTGAGCACATCTAGCTGCAAACTCATTTTTTGCATGTATGCTTGTGTGTACATATGTGTGTGTGAGTTTACAGAGTCTCGCTGTGTTGAACTTCAGGAAACTGAAGGCAGGACAGCTAGAATGTTAAAAAGTGCTAAAGTCCTAAAATGCTACTCTCTTCCTTGTGAAATACTTTTAGTAGTACCTGTGAAGTATTTAGTGGGAGTTTTAATAATTAGGCATTTATAGGTATGTGTAAAAAACTGTGTGCAGTGTTCTGCAGCCAACTTCTGAAAAAATACCATACAGAAAACCAGACTAGCACTTTTGTGTTACTCCATGGGTCCAGTCATGCTAAAGGTAACCAAGAAACTAAATATTTAATGTGATGGTTATACATTTATCCCTTGTATGCCATAGGATGATTTCACCTATACATCATAAATCATATATCATAAATCATTAATGTAACTGAGACACTGTTACTCCAGAACACACACCTCACAACAGATTACCCATAAACCTAAGTCACATGATAACTCTTTTATCCATTTCCAAAGTTTTTGTAGCATGAAGCAGTAGTTGGACTCCAGTGCTCCATAAAAATGTTGCTGCATTCCAGTGATTTAGCATTGTAATATGGTGATCTGCTTCATGATCAAAAACAACTGGGCATACTATTATCTGTGCTTTGAAGCTGATATTACACAGAGATTACATTGTCTGAAATGATACAGTATTTGTAATAGCAGAGCTGTTCTTGTGTTTAATATAGGATAAATGTGATTACTAGTCCCTGCTAGCTGCAATGATTCAAGACTTTGATAACATCTGTACTATTGGCACTAAATGTGTGTATAATTATTGCATGACCCCTTGCAAGCAGAAAACATGATGAGAAGACAGCGAAACTAAATACTAATATCTTAAAAGCTCCCAAAGATTGCAGTGCAGCTGTGAATGGAGTATCATTAAAGATGAGAGGAATAGAAGTGTCATTTATACTTGAGTGAGCTATGAGTAAAACGGACATCTTATGGGTTGCTCAGCAAATGGCTATAAGGCCAGTACTTTGAGTAGGGATGGCATTGCACATCTGTGCTAGTGAAATGCTGATTAAAATTAAGGAAAGTTAGTGCAGTGTAAGCAATGACATGAAAAGAAAGAATGTAGGAACTGGTGAGTATTTTAAGAAGCATAATCAGGTAGGCAACAAATGCTGACCTAGGGGCAAAAGGGAGTACTGATATTAGTTATAACTGATGCACAACAGAATCCCAGATGGATCCAATTTTCTTGGGATAAAAGGGGGGATAATGGAATTATAAGGAAACAGAGATGAAATTAACTTGTATCCAAAACAGGGAGAGGGGTAAAGATGGATATGGAGAAGAAAATTAACAGATTTCTGGGTTTAAAGCGGTATACAGTAGTGTATCTCAAACTTTTTTCTGGAGAGGTGAGCTGATATTTCAGTACAAGTTATTCAAGTTATATTGGCTGCTGTTGGCTTTACTTTATGTATTTGTTTAGATATGAAGAACTCATAAAAGGATTGAGTCAACCAGATGAATAAAATATACAATCCTTTTAATAGTAAAAATGTTTTTGCAGTATGAGTACTGCTTCATCAGACATAACAAAACAACTGACACTACTGTTTAAATAGTAAAGTAAAAGCACTGCATCCAATAGGGTGTGTACTATAAAATAAAGTGACAGGAACATATAAAAAGCTTTAAAACCAGATACATTAAAATCTCATATAGCTGTTAGTAACCATAACAAAAACTACCTGTACAGCTCCCTTTGTTTCGAAAAGGGCTTTAGTGAAATCTTTTCATTTAAACCACTAGAGGTAGCAACATCCTTGCCCTGGTCATTACTAACATGGGTGATCGTTGCTCTACACCAATAGTCAACTCCTTCCTAGTTAGATCCGACCACAAACTAATTCCCTTGGAAATCCATATCCCCCGCAAAGGTAACTACCATGAAAAACTTCTCCAAAGTTAACTTTGAGGTCCTAAAAACAGAGGTAGCTAACTTCACAGCACCTATGCAAAGGGAGAATAGTTGCATGACTGCAGAATCATACACCAATGCACTGTACGAACACGTACACAAATGCATGGATCTCGCCATACCCAATAGAACCAAGATGTTTTCCTCCAAAAAAAAAGAAGCCAATCTGTTGATCCCCTGCCATAAACAAACTCTAAAACAGAAGGAGGAAACTGATGCAGAGTAAGGTGAAGTCCCAAGACTGGAAAAACTCCCTTATCAGCCCCAACAAAAAGTTGAGATCCCTCATCAAATCCTCTAAAGCTATCTATGAAAACAGAACTGCAGCAGATAGTAAAGACAACCACAAGGCCTTCTACAGTTATGTAAAGAATCTCCACGGCAATACCTATTTTTGCTCTCAGCTACTGCACAATGGTACCTCCTATACCAAGCCAACAGATATTGCCAATATACTGGCCGACAGATTCAGTGCCAGCTTTACCCCTCTCTCCCCCACCAAAGGACCAATCACAATAACAGATTTCCAGGCACCCAGTATTACTGCTGCACAAGTTAAAGCAGCACTGTCCAAGGCCAAGAATACAACTTCTATGGGACCTGACAATATCCCTGGCTGTGTTCTACATGAACTACAGAGTGAACTGGCACCACACCTGTGTGCCCTGTTCAGTCGCAGCCTCACCTCAGGCTTTGTCCCTACCGAATAGCACACTGCTACAGCAATCCCTCTCCACAAAGGAGGAGCGACTACAGACCCTAGGAACTATCGCCCCATTAGCCTGACAAGTCTGATATGCAAAGTTTTGGAATGCATCATCATGTACCTAATAAACAAGGATATAAGGAATATCCAACTTCTGGATCCCACACAGTTTGGTTTTGTGAAGAGTAGATCGCACCTGCTCAACCTGGTCGACTTGTATGAGTCAGTCACCAGAGCTGTGAATGAAGGCAAGGTGGTTCATACAGCCTACCTTGATCTGGCAAAGGCCTTTGATACCATTCCCCACTCAGGAATCCTAGAAAAACTCACTAGGCTAGGCATCAACCCCTATATCACTAGGTGAGTTGCAAACTGGCTCACAGATAGAACCCACAGTGTGAAAGTAGCCGACTCCAAGTCAGACTGCTGCCATGTCACAAGTGGAGTCCTACAGGGTTCAGTCCTGGGTCCTCTCCTGTTTAGTATCTACTTCTCTGAAGTCCAGGCCAACACGAAGGGACTTTGGCTGACAAAGTTCACAGACAATTGCAAGTTTGGAGCTATTATTAACTCCCCAAGTGATGTTGACTTCCTACAGAAAGGCCTCACTGAGACCAACAACTGGTATCAGAACCATGGCCATAAGCTCAATGCCAAAAAATGTGTCATCCCCTTTGGGAAAAATCTGGTTCCCATGAATTACCACATCGATGGTAGACCACTGAACACAGAAGGAGTTATAAGAGATTTGGGAACACAGGTTGACAGCAACCTCTCTTTTGACCACCACATTGCCGCTGTGGTCAGAAAGTCCTATGTTGCACATCTCATTACTAAGGGTTTTGCATCCAGGAAGAAAGAGGTCATTGTCTCCCTCTACTCTTCCCTCATTAGGTCAGTCATCAAGTACAATGCCCCATTTGGCATGTACCTCACTAGACACCTGCAACAACTGGAGAGGCCACAAAAGTACCTCACAAAGAGGATCCTAGGCCTTAAACACTTGCCCTGTATGGACAGACTCCAAAAACTCCAACTATTCTCTGTCTTATATCGCCTACTTAGAGACAACCTCTGCTTGACTTACAAATGCATGTCTGACCCAGCTCTGTTAGAAATGCCACATCTAAAGAAATCCCAATCCCTCCATACCACACGCTCCAGAGACCTCAACCTCATTACCACAATCAACAGAACAATATGGAGAGACAAGTTCATAACCTACAGACTGCCCATGCTATGGAATAGACTTCCCATACATGTTAAACAGAGCACTTCACTGGCCCTCTTCAAAAGGAATCTTGATGAGTGAATGGGAAATAGAAAATTCACCCCAGGGATCACTCCAGTGGCTCTACTCGACAGAGGGACTGGGAACTAAGGTCGGGTGGCACGATGCCAGGGTAATCCTATGGGCTAGGCTTGTAAAGGCTCCAGGGCCATTAGCCTAGTACACACCTATGAACCTATGAACCTTTATCCCTATCTGCTTGTAACCTCAACATCCATTTAACCTCCTGTGTTTCTGTATAACTCTCTATGTCACTACCCCTGTTACTACCATACACTCTCTGTATGACCATGAATGTGTACTCATGAGATGACCCAGCAAGGGCATTGTGCTTCGCCAATGCCTTATTCTCTGAATTGGTGTTAATGTCATATATATGTTCACGAATATGGTCCTTTAGCCTGCGGTTGGTCTTGCCAATGTAGAAACTGAAACATGTCTGACAAACAGCCAAATATATCAAATTGGCTGTATTACAGTCTGCTTCTATCCTAAAAGTGTAGACCTTACCAGTGTCTGGGTGTGTGAATATGCCTGTGGTATCTGTATAAGTGCAGTACCGACAACTATTCCAGGGTTGCATGGTACCTAGTGTATGCCCTGTATTAGCCTTGTTGTCGTCTCGGTAACATAACATGCTCCTAAGAGACATTTTGTTTTTAAATGAAAATGAAAGTGCTCACTCACATTTGTTACTATTAAAAGGACTGTGTATTTTATTCATCGCGTTGACTCAGTCCTTTTATGAGTTCTTTGTTTTCTTGCTTTGTGGGGATTGAATTATTTACCATCGCTGCTGCAGTTTGTGTTTGTTGGATTTGTTTAGATATAATGACAGTGTGGAATGCGGTGTTGTTCTCATTCATTTCTCCATATACTCAGCATATTGATAATGAGAAATATGTTATACATGATGCAGGTATATCTTTACATTTCTTATGATGTACTCAGAGTACACTCTGCATCATTGGATTTGACAAAAAACAAGCCCCACAAGATCAGTAATAAGTACTTTCTGCTCTTATTGCATTTACTGTAATAACTGTGCACACTTTGGTGATTTTAAGTAACCACTTTTTGGTATTTTTATGTAATCTAGCTACGAATTCCTACTGGTTTGTACCCTGGTGCAACCCAATGCTACAGAATTGTCACATCTCTTAATTTTACATACATGGTTACAGATGAGACCAGGCCCAACACATCAAAAGTACAGCTGGGTACCATAACAGTAGATGTTCGAATCACTAGTGCTCCAACAGCTTTAGCTATATAGGTTATATCCTATAATAGCCAGCCAGCTTCCAAAGCTCCAGGGCACTTTCCACAAGCTCAAACCATTAGTCAACTGAAGCTGAGCTACCTAAAATGACAGGTTTGGGTGCCAAAGGTGCCAAGTCCTTCAGAACGTTCATGCCAACAGAGAAAGGGTGGTTGAGCCAGGGCAATCTTATAAACAACAAAAAATAAATATACCCTGGCATAAACAACACACCAAAAAACAAGGGGGGTGGAGTAGGGTTGCCACCTTTTCAAATGGCCAATGTGGGACATTTTCGGGACACACATCAGATTTTACAGGCCGACACATACCCACGGTCAGTACAAAGGATAGAACTTAACTTTTTTTCCTAAATTAAAGCTTATTCCTGTAGCAGTTAAGTTTCTTATTATGTTTCTTGTAACATTTAGGTATTTTAGATACAGAAATAACTATTTTATGCAACTATTACATAAAATATGGGACATAATTATGTCCTACAATCTCAGAACATTTGCCCTTTTTAATATTTTTTGTCAGGACACAACTGCCCAAAGAGGGACTGTCCCTCTCAAAGTGGGACAGGTGGTAACCCTAGGATGGAGGGAGGGAGGGAGGGAGGGATTGGCCACTGCAGCAGTGATCAGAATGATAAGTTTACTTGCACACTATGCTCATCATATTGATCACTTTAGAATTAGCCTTAGCTATATGGGTAGATTACTCTCACTTACTATATTTGGGAGGTGGAATGGTCCAGGAGCCCCTAGAGAATGGTCTTAGCAAAGCCTGATCAGGGCCTAGAGAAGGAGTCAATCTTGTAATTCCTTGTAAGCACATGTATAGAGAATCAAGTTCCTGCTTCTAGAATACATCTAGAATCCAGCCCTTTCCAAAAAGCCACAGATGAAGCCAAGGCCCTGGTAGAATGGCCTTGACCCTGCCTGGAAAAGTTTTGCTGTAGAGACTTTAGCAGAAGGTATTAGCATGAGACAACAATTTGGAAATAGTCTGTTTTGACACAGGTTGTCCCTCCTTTTTACCTTCACAAGAAATAAACAATTGGTCTGAAGACCTAAAAGAGATTTAGTTCTGCCAACCTAGTACCTGAGTTTTCTGTGGACTTCCAAGATATGAAGTATCCTTTCTTGCTCATTTTTAAGGAAAGAAAATGGAGAAATTAATACTTTGCCTTAAAGTAAACTTAGATACCCCACATATAGAAGGCAGGATTAGTTCTCAAAGAAACCCTGTCTCTGTGGAAAATGAGATAGAGTTGACTCATGAGCTTGCAACTCAGATACTCTTCTTGCAGATGCCAGAACAATCAATAATACAGTTTTCCATGTTAAGGTCCTCAGTTTAGCCAGATTAGTTGGTTCAAATGGAGCAAGTGTTAGCTTCTCTAACACAAAATTAAGATCCTAAGGAGGGGGGCAGCAGTTTTCTTTGAGGACTGCTGTGAAAACCCCCTTTCAAAAACATTTTGAAATGAGAATGCATTTAAAATAGCAGCCGTGCTGAAATGGCCGATAAGTGAACCATGACAGAGGCATAAGAAAGGCTGTAAGATATTAACTCACACAAATATTATAAAACCAGAGAACAGCTAACTCTGAATGGTTGTTGGTAATGTTGTTGGCATCAATTAGAAAACCTTTTCCATTTGCTAATATATAATTTTGTAGTAGCAGGCTTTCTTGCCTCTATTAGTAGCTGCTGCACATCCTTAGTAAACAGATGCCTAAAAGGAGAACCACTATTTCCTGGTCCAGAAGGGAGTCACCACAATGATCATGGGGGATTTCTTCTGAATCTTCAGGAGTACCCTAAATATCAGTGTAAAGAGTAGAAGATCACAAAGGAACATTCCTGCCAAAGAAAAAGAAAAGGCATCTGTCTTCCAGGCTTTCTTGCATAAAGTCCTGGAGCAGAGTCTTGCCAGTTAATTTGTGTGAGTAGAGGCAAATGGGTTTACTTGGGGAACTCCTCACAGATGGATCAAATCTCAGAAGACTGCCTGATCTACTTTCTATTCATGAGAGTCACAGTTTTGCTCCGACGGAATGGGTGATGTCTGTAGAGTGAGACTGTGCTGTGAAGCAGTATCCCAAGCTAACATGGCTAGTCTGTAAAGGGGGTACAACCTGTTCCCCCTTGCTTGTTGATGTATTGCATGACTGTGGTGTTGTCTGTAACAACTTGAAGAGGTCCAGGGAACCAACGATCCTTCAGAGTTTTGAGTGTCTTGAGCAGGGCAAGCAACTGTTTTATATTTATGTGCTTGCATCTGCCCTTGGTGTCCCACATACCTTGCACTTTTATCCCTCCTGAAAGCAAAGTCCAAGGTGTCTGTGGTGACTGACTGCTTTGAAAATGGGAGGGAGACCTAGATTTTGGGAAATTTGTTGCCATCACCATGTGATTTTTCTTCTGACAAACCCCAGCTCTGGAATTTGAAAAGACAAAGAGACTTCCAATACCACTGTATCATTCTCATGTGGAGTCTTGCTGGGATATCATGACAATCATAAATGCCATGAGACTCAAAATCCTGTAGTTTTATGTCTCACTGACCAATGTCTAAGTGGAAAACCATAGAAATAGATCCAGATACAGGTCTGTCTTTTTCCTGTAGAAGAAAAGCTCTTTGAACTGAGGTGTCTAGCTGACACATCAGGAACACAATCCTGTATGAAGGAGTCAAAAAACACGTTTGAAGGTTGTCTTGAAAGGTTTACTATCAAAATCTTGAAATTCCAAACAAAAAATGTTTGGAACATCGAACATAAATATCAAATCTCTGTATATTAGCTAGGTGAAAATGTTGAATCTGCTGAATGAATTCAGCAAGATTCAACATTTTTGCTAAATATTAAACATGATGTCTGTTTAGGAGCTTAGGTAAATGTAACACCTACACATTACATCACGTTTTTGCAGGGGGGCAAGCCCCCCCTGCATCCCCCAGGGTCTATATTAGAACATAGAAGTTTCAGAACTTCGAATGTTCTAATATCGACACCTACTAACTGAAAGTTGAAAATAGTGAAAATTAAGATAACCGAATTCGGGTTCAGGTTAGTGTCCGATTGTGTGGACGTGAGGGTTAGGGTGGGATAGGTGAGTTAGGGTTAGGGCATGGGTCAGGTAAGTGTGCGAATGTGTGGACATGAGAGTTAGTGTGGGTTAGGTGAGTTAGGGTTAGGGCGCGGGTGAGGTGTGTGTGCGATAGTGGCGGACCTTAGGGTTAGGGTTTGGGTTAAGGTAAGTGGGTAGATAGTGGTGTATGTACAATTTAGTGTAGGTTTAGATGTAAAATTTTAGGTGTATGTGTGTGGATTGCTGTTTGTTTGGTGTGTTTGTGTGTATGTGTTTTGGATCAGCGAATGTTTTCCCTAGTAAAAAATTTGCTGTTTTCAATTTTCGGTCTTATCAGTTTTCGGTTAGTAGGTGTCGATATTAGAACATTCAGAGTTCTGAAACTTCGATGTTCTAATATAGACCCTATCCCCCACACCCCCTGCTACCTATATATTTCAACTCCGAGATCGCACTACAGTGAGGGAAGCGATGAATGCCCCAATCCGCACTGTACCGCAGTCTCTATTCATTACATCGAGTTCATATCAGCAAATGCACAGTGGCATTCGCTGATGTGAACTGTCGATCATGTGATGGTTGGCAACATGGGAATCAGCCATCTGCCATTTCATATTCCTGTCTACAGAGAATCTGTGTTCGAGATTATGATTGTAAACCATTTTGAAATCCAAACTTGTATAAGAGATCTCTGACCCAAGTGAGAGATTCCTGGCACTTGAAAAAGACTTTGCAAAAATAAGCAAATCATCTAAATATGGAAAAAATGCAGATACCTTTAAGCCCTGCAATAAGCTATAACTGGAGCTAGACACTGTGAACACTCTTGGTGCAGTGGATAGTCCAAAGGGAAAGGCAGTGAACTGCTAATGTGATCCAGACAAACATAACCTTAAGAAAAGCCTGAAGTCTGGATGAATAGGGACGTGATGATAAAGCATCTTTTAACTCTAGTGTTACCTGAAAACTTAAATGAGGAAGAAGAGGAAACATGTTGTGAAGTGACATTTTGAATGTGGTCACTATCAAACACAGGTTTAGGAAAGAAAGATCCAGAACTAGTCTCCAAGCATTTATTTTTTCCTTTGGCACAAAAACCTCCTTGAATGAAAACCTTCCTCAACCTGGGAAATAGAAACTAGTACTGTCACGTCCTGGGATAGCATGTGTTCAAGGACAGAGGGAAATAAGAGTCTGGTCTGGTGGATGAGGAATTACCCCCTGAAAATGAGGGATTTCCTCACACTACCATCTGTAACTTTGATGAATAATCTTCAGAGCCCATTTGTCTGAAACTGTCTGTTGCCAAAGAGAAAAGTGGAGATTTAGACTTTCAGGAAGGGAAAATGGATTTCCAGGGTGGGAGTGGATTACAAGATCCCTTAAACAATCATTCTGACCTGTTAAACTCTCCTTGGTTTTGGTGCAGTGTGATGCCCCTCCTCTGGGCCAGTAATCAAGGAGCCTCAATCCTCACCACTGACACTGGTGGGGAAAATTCACTTGGAGCAAAAATGAATGCACACAGTATTTTCAGATACAGCTCTCTGCACAAAGCACAATTTCCATTAAGACCATACAGGGAGCACACTCCAGACCTGGGACTAGACTTCCTCTCCAGGCCCCAAATAAGAATCCACCTCTGTCTCTGCAGAAATTGGTGCTCTGTGTCTCTGGTCCACCTAAGCTGACACACACACTCTTTGAGATTTGATTTACACACACACACACACACACACACACACACACACACACACACACACCTGCAAAAGGCTGGCACAGATTCACCAGTTATGCCACCTCTACCTAGACTATAAGGTAGATTCACTTCTACCAGCCAGCTACCTTTAAGGCTCTTACCAGGGTATCCAATTACTCTCAGTAAAATTAATACTATACAAATGGTAATGTTAACTAAGAAGCAAGACTTTCATGAGGCATTAAGCCGACAGTGCCACCAAATAAATGCAATTACTCTCAAGGGTTAAAATATTTTCTAAAAGATTGGTCACAATGAAAGGTATAGATATATTTGATAATAAATAATAAAATAGAAAACATGAAAATACTGAATATCTGATTACAATAAACACCAGAGTTTCAATTCACAGGAAATATAAAAAATAACAGAGATGAAAGATTCAGACAGATAGAGGAAAGCAAAACTTTTAGCAAATCTCAATATTTTCTTAACTGACTGAAGAATTACAATTCTCTAGTTACTTACTAAAGCAAGGCAAGATGAAGTGGATGAGTGCCTTGTGTTAGTTGTAATATCAGAGTGCTGAATGTCACTATCACACCTCTCACTAATATCTAAATACAATTTCAGTGCTGGCTATAAAATGACATCACATCTGGTCACTTGACTCTGTGGTTCTCACACTACTCCCATAACTAGAAGCTAAATCAGAATCTAGCACAGATGTGTTACAGTACACACATAGAGCTTTGCTGAGGCATCTGGAGACTGTAAAACAATTCCAGTACTTTCATCCTTCTTGTAGAGACTAACCAGCCATTCTCTGGCACCCCAAAGAAGCAATTGTAATTCACCACTAAGGACAATAACAGCAAGATCCCAGGCCAGGCATTGCTTCTCTGGCTGCATTCAGACCTGTGAGATAAAATCTTTATGGCCTAAACCAAGTCATATAATTTCAAGCTAGTTTTCTTTAATTAAGCTGGGCTGAGTTTAACCACTTCCATTCCAGCATCCTCTGTTAACATATATGCATTTCAGCAGTTACCATAACACAGTCTGACATACATGTATATTTCATTTCTGTCCAGCAGGACCCACTGTTGATACATTTTTAACACAAGCAGCATTACAAATACATTTCAACATAAGCATCTCTGCAAATCAGTTTGATATAAAAATGGCATAAAATTCTTTACAAAACTCCAACTAGCTATGATGGCATATGTTACACATGCACTGAACTACTCTATTTGGCATAGGTGCACTACCTCACATCATCACAGGGGGTTCTTGAATTCTTTGTGAAAACCCTTGCCATTTCTGTTTATCAGCATTTTGTTGACACTGGTTATTTTGTTTTTTTGCAAAAATCTGGATGGGGAATTAGAGAATCCTTAGGAAAGAAAAATGGAAAAGGAAGGCTGAAAAATCTTAGAGATTCCCTTTATCCACCTACCCCTTTCATCACATTTTTGATAACCTCTGCAGTACAGGAACCAAAAACTAAATCTATACCCAAAGAATTTAAAATCTCATTGTTCACATATTCTGGGAGGTTCTGTGAACACAGTCAGGCAAACCTCCTCAAAACAGTATCAGTGATCATAGCCTTGGAAGAAGTGTCATCTGAGACATACATATAGTGTAAACAATGAGTAGTGACTTGAACAATAGAAGAAATTAATTTAAAGTGGATTTTTCCTCAGAATAAGAAACAGCAGACAAAACATTCCTCATACTTTTACAATCAGTCAGAATAAACTTTAACATATGAGCCTGACAATTCAAAATTCTGAAAATCAAAGTTGCAGAACCATACACTTTCCCCCATACTTATCAATAATCTCCCCACTTTGTCAGAAAGAGTAGCATTGGATTTAAACAAAGGCTTAGCAGCAGTAGGATTAACTAAAATTATAGCTGCTGGGTCAGGTTGGAAGAATGTATAAAAACTTAAAAGACTGAGAAACGTCATACATTCTATTATCTGCCATTTTAGGGCAGCAGGCTGACTATCCGGAAGTTTGCAGGTAGTGATACACGCATCCCCCAAAGTGGACATAACTGGAGGAATACATAAATGTTCTGGAAATTCCTTCTGTAACAGCTCATAGTATTTTCTGAGGGATTGAAAAACCTCAGTGTTCTCCCACTGAAAATACTAGTACAGTCTGAAAACAGTCTCACAGAAATAGAAACCCCCACAGGAGAATCAGAAACTGAGTTCCCCTCTGAGTCTGAATAAAAAAAAAACTGAGGAGAAAACCTTGTATATATATCCCTTCATCTTCCTCTCTAGATTCAGAATCTTAAATCCCTTCGGGAAAAGAGGTAGCCCTCTTTCTATTACCAGAAACTACCTTATAAAAAATGGTCAATTACCTGAATTAAACCCCGAGCCAGACATAATAAACTAGTCCTGCCTAAGGGAATTTGAGGAGTTGTAGATATGCATTTAGCTTTTTGTTTCCTTTTAAAAGGTTGTTTACCCAAAGGGAATGTATCTGCCCAGCAAAGGAACAGCACAAGCTAACCATTGATCCTTGAAAGCCTACAGTGGAGCACTCTTTTCAGTGGCCAGAAAGCTCTGAAGGACTTGGTACCCAAACCTGTCTTTTTAGTCAGCTCACCTTGAGCTGACTAAATGTTTGAGCACATGAAACTTTGGAATCTGTCCAGTTGTTATATCCAAGGATATAACTCATATAGCTAAGGCTACTGCAGCCATGATCAATATGAAGAACAATGCCAAATCCTCACTCCAAGACATTACATTTGTATTCCTGTCAAATTGCATATTCTACATGTCCTACCAAATTACCTTAGTGACCAATGTCCTATATTTACTTCTTGGTCACTTAAAAGTAAGAAACTTCCTCCAGATATTATTCAAACCAGAACCAGAAGCATCCTAGCCTGCTCTGCAAGCAAAGTTTCAGTTAAGCTTAACAGTATTAATTGCACTCCTTTGTAATCTGCACTGACCCTGTTTCTGGTCTGTCCAAGTTCTATAATCTGCTTTACCCAATACAAGCTATACTATAATATAAAATAACATAAAATATGGCACAAGTCCCTGGATACCTGATAAAACCAAACACCTTATGAAGTTTAGTGATAAATCTTGGATAGAATGAAAAGCAGACCCTTGCAATGTAGATAAGTATCATATATATATATATATATATATATATATATATATATATATATATATATATATATATATATATGTCTCTGAATCATATATATTATATATGTTGTTTTTGAATTTTATAACTTTGTTTTTTTACAGTTTGTTCTGTTAACCTTGCTGGCTTTCTGTCCGAACAGTCACCTGGCAGTTTCAAATATCTGATTGCACCCCGTTCTAGTTGATATACGTGGTTTCTGTGTGTTTTTCCACTTTTACCAGTTCTTTTTTCTGTATTAAAGTACAGATTAGTTAAAATAGCCAATACTGTGTTTTGTTTGTTGCCTTGTTGTTTGTGTAGCTAATACATCATCAGTTTTGTTACACTAAGTGTTTTCATTTGTGATTTCATTAGATATCACTAAATTTCAAAGCTTTCACCCAAATGACCCCAAAAATCCTGGAGTACTATCAATTCCCTGCTCCACACTGGTTCTACTACCATCCCTAACCCTTTCCCCTATCACTCTCCCTCTGAAACTGCAGACTTACTCAACAAACACTTCACAGACAGCATCTCTAAACTCGTACCCTCTGGTAACTCTGCTCATCCCAACTCTTCTGTGTCACCGTCACCTCCCCCTAAGCTTCTATTCTCCTCTGTCTCTTAGCCTTTTACCTTGTGACCTGTTTCTACTAAATATATCAAATCCCTGCTTCCTAAACTAAAACCATGCTCTCTGTCCACTGATAAACTCCCCCTTCAATTTCTGAAAATTGCTCTATTGCATATTCTGTATCTATCTTAATCAACTACTTCTTTCAGGAATTTACCGTACTGGAAATATGGAAATCCTTCTATACCACCTTCTATACCACTCCTCTGCACAAAGGTGGCAACTCTGTTGAACCCTCTAACTATAGTCAAATTGCTATTTTCTCACCAATCTCTAAGATCCTTGAAAAATGTATACATACTCAACTACTGTCCTATCTCATTCACAAAAATTCCCTCACCCCTTCAGAACATGGTTTCCGCCCTAAACACAGTACCTTGACTGCCTTACTATCCTTTACTCAAAAGTCTGCAGAAGCTACGCACAACAACCTCATCTTCTGTCTGTTCCTTAATCTCTCTAAAGCTTTTGTCACTGTTTCTCATCCCATCCTTCTTAACAAACTGTCAGACCTAAACCTAAACCTCTCTCCTTCTACTCTTGGCTGGTTCCAATCCTACCTTACTGGCAGAAAACAAGCTGTTAGATGGCAGCAGGCTTTCTCACCCTTCCTTGTTGTTCAAACAGGAGTATCCCAAGGCTCCATACTTGGACCGCTCCTTTTCAACATTTTTACCACCAACCTACATTCATCCTGCAGTCTCTCATCTGTAATACAATATGCAGACGACTCTACTCTCTTATCTATCTCTAATACTATCCCTGAACTACACACACTAACACAGAATTCCTTTATCTCTGTTGAAAAATGGCTCAGAAATAACCAGCTAATCCTTAACCCAAAAAAACCCTACCTACCTCAGACACTCTCTCACCTTAAATCAAACTTTTTTCTTTCCTCCCTAGATGGCACCAATATCTCCCCTGCCTCACACATCAAACTCCTTGGGGTAATAATTGATGACCGACTAAAATTTGACTTGCACATACAACAAGCCATTAAAAAAAAAAAAACACCAAAAACTTGGACTACTTTATAGGATCAAAAAATTCCTCACTACTGCCACTAAACGCAATCTTGCACACGCATTTTTCTTACCTAGTCTTCTACACACTTTCCCCATTTTTACCAATATCCAAACTACCTCACTGCAGAAACTGGAACAAACATGCAACAAAATTGCCAAATTTATTCTAAACCAACCCCTCTTGTCGCATCACTGCCTCTCACTAAACAAACTTCAGTGGCTGGAATTTCCGCACCTCTCCTACTATCACAATTCTACACTACCTTTTCAATACTCAGCAAACCCCCTGCCTCCCCTAGTCTCACCTCCCATGTTACTCTCTACCCCCCCCCCCCCAGCCTCTCCGGAGTGCTGATCAGCATCTTCTCTCTGTAAACCCAAAAGGAATATTGGCAAACTACTTTACAAACACTCTGGCTCACTAAATTGGAACAAACTCTCTCTCCATATTAGATCCAATCTTTCCTTTCGCTGTTTTAAAAAGGAGCTTAAATCCCACCTACTAAACTTGAAATGATACCATTGCCTTGACCACATATAGTCTTAGTTTGTCTTACTGTATAACCTGTTGCATCTCCTAACTTTCTTTCTCTGTTAGTAACTTCTGCTTAAACTAACCTCCTAAACCCTCAGCTCTACTATTATAGCCCTACTATAGTCCCCTCCTTTCTCTCCCCCCTCCCATTCTCCACACTATTTATTGTTTTATCCCCTCACTTCCTATCAATGTCTGTACATTTTTGTTCTTTTGAACAACAATTATCTTTTTGTTTTTACTCTTATATGTATTACATTTAGACCACTGCTATCAGTGCAACCCTTAATGTTCATAATTTTTTCTTTTGTTTTTTTCTTTATAATTAGTTTCATATTTGCATTGTTATTTTTAATAGTTTTTGTCCTGTATGATTATCTTTGCTTATGTTTGCTGGAGCTCTTTCCCCTTGGGTCTCTACTGAAAATGGGTTGCTTACTATCAATGCAAAGCAAATGGTTAATAACATTTTCTTTTTTACAATTATTTTGTATTGTGATTGTTATTTAATGTTTGTATGTTGTCACTTTATCTTTGCTTATGTTTGCTGAGGCTTTTCCCCTCAGGTCTCCACTGAAAATGGGGTTGTTTGCAAACTAAGTTGGATTAACCCGGTTAACAAATGTAAAATAAATAAATATCAGCACCAGCTAGCTAAAAGAAGTGCTTTGTCTATAGCTTCTCATCATTTCTCCTACTTTTGCAACATATTATTACATTAAAATACATTTTTCATTTGGTTTTCTAGTCTAAATGTATACTTGCTGAAGGTAGTAGTGGTTATTAGGTGGCAGGGAGTAATTTGCTGCTGTTCTAGGAGCAGATATTGGCTGGAGCTCTAGCTACTTTGCTATTGGTTCTTTTACTTCTTCCACTCATTTTAAACAGTGTGTATGCTTTGTGCAGCACACTATTTGATAGACTTAGACATTTTAACTTTCAAATTCTAGAAAAAGACTAAGGTAAATCCTCTTCCCAATTATAGCTGTATAAACCACAGCGTTAAGCGATAGTACAGACTTGCATGTCAAAAGAGATCTCATAGGCATACTAGACAAATTATTTTGCTGACTCATACCTCTCAACTGTCCAGATTTTTGCAGAATGTCCAGATTTTTGCTGCATATTTTTTGGTCTATTCCTCATAAAATTTGTGGTTTTCTTGCAAATCACTGAGATGATCTGAAGATTGACGTCACTAAATAATGACATACATTTGAGTTTCAGACCTCAAATCCTTCAAAAAAAAAAACATGAAAATGCAAACCTTATTATTCTAGCAACTTTTTAAGTTTACAAGAGCAATATTTAAGATCTCTTCCTATTTTTGGCCTTTGTCCCCAATTTTGACAGACTTTGTCCAGATTTCTTGCACTAAGAGATTGAGAGATATATCTGGTGTGGTGCTCAAACCAAATTTGCTGTAGCCACACTTATTAGTATAGCCTAAATCAAAACCTTACCAAAACACTGTCTCTCAGTAGTTGCACAAAGTGGATCTGGTCTACTCCTTGAGTGGACACTTAAATGGTTCTTTCAGACAGACAGCACCAGTAAATGAACTCTTTTTAGCCCTCAGTAATAAGTGTCTAAAGCCATTGATTTCCACTTCCTGTCTGTGCTGTCAACTTGATTGAAATGGGCCTGCTGAGACAATGTAGTAATTGGCCCATATTTACTGACAGCCACCTACTACTTAAATTAATTGACACAGAAAGCAAAGTTCTCACACAAAGCCTCTACAAAAAACAGGCTGTCAGTGTCACACACAACACCACACCTCAGTAATCATACACAGCTCAGACCAAACATGTAGACTAAGATAGAAATAGAATAGAGAAAACTATAAAGCAATTAAGGCAAGAAGTGTCACTGTTAGAAGAGTACAAAATAGGGAATAAATCAACAAAAATATAGACATGACAAAAGGAATGCACAGTATCAGTACAGACCATAATCTATTGTACACTGTTGCAAATAATAAACCAAAGATATCAGCGCTGTCAGGAAAAACGTAGAAGAAATGCAGATAAATGTAAAGTAAAAGTACAAAATAAGCAGTTTATGGATGACCCCAAAACAATATTTATAGAGAATTTGGAAACAAGGCAAAAGGAATTGAAACACCATCAAAAAATAAGAAATAGAGGCATTTTGGATAAATATCTAAAAAGATCCTGTGGAACATAACAAAGCTGCTGAATGGATAGAAAAAGTAAAAGAAAGAATAAGAAGTTCAAATGTACAGGATATGAAATGGGATGAAGTAACCAGGCCCACATACAATATCTAACTTCTAGGTAAAACTATTAACATCTTTGCATGAAGATCTAGCCCTGTGTAAGAACTACTTATATGCGTACCCCGAACAGACACCAACCTTGGCTAACAACAGGAAAAATAATACTCCTTAAGAGCAAACCTGCAAGCTACCCTAAAAACTATAAACCAATAACTTCCAGCAATGTATAAACTATACACTGGAATTGATGCCAAAAGAGTTTATAGTCATTTAGAAGAAAACTTAATCATGGCAGTAGAACAAAAGGGTAACAAAAGAAAGTCATATGCAACAAAGGATTATTTGTTGTTAAATACAGTTATACTCAATAACTGTAAAAAGGGGAAGAATCTAAGTATGGCATAGATAAACTACACAAAAGCATTTGATAGTATTCCACATTCATGGATAAAAGAGTGGTTAAAAATGTATAAGATAAACCCTACACTGATTGATTACATTACAGTAACCATGAAACTATAGCAAACAACTTTGCAGTTAAGCCACAGTGAAGGACAAATTATTTTTATAGGGATAAAAATTAAAAGGGGATATTCCAGGGTGAGTCTTTGCCACCACTGCTCTTTTGTCTTGCCCTCAATCCATTAAGCTGTGTACTAAACAGATTAGTTCATGGCTGCAATTTGGCTCCCAAAAAAAAAAATATATAAAGATTTCTCATCATCTTTTTGTGAATGATTTAAAACTGTAACTGAAAGCACAACTGCAAGTGGTCAAAATTTTCCCAGATGATATAAGAATGTCATCTAGTCTTGATAAATGTGCAAAAGCAACTTGAAAAGCAAGAAAGCTGCAGCACCAAGAAAAGGAACTTGAGCAAGGGGGGTGTATACATTTATTTTTTATTTATTTATTTGACATTTCTTTACCGGGATAGTCCAATTGGGTCAAAAAGAATCTATTTTCAGTGGTGGCCCAGGGAAAACCTCCATTTACATACAGAGATGCAAAAACTTTATACAGAAAACATAAAATTACAAGAGTTACAAGTAGGAAGGTGCGCTGTTGTAATGTAAATGATAACTTGACATTTATATTAACAAGAAAAACACAATATTACAAGATATACAGGTCAATGATACACAGTATTACAAGATATAGAAGTAAATGGTACAAAGAGATGGAGTACAGATGGAGAGAGAGCAAGTGAAAGAGTGGATCAGTGCATGGGCACACCCAGGAGTTGATCATATATTGTTTCAGTACAGTTTTAAATGCAAGCACGTTAGTAGTTGTTCTCACAGTAAGAGAAAGTGAGCTCCATACTTTTGCAACATAGTGGGAGTAGAGGCTTTGTCCAGCTGTCTTGGAGGGTTTGGATATAGTAAGAAGCTCTTTATCTGTAGACCTGAATGTTCTGTTCTGTTTGGGTTATAAGGTTTGATGATTTTCTTTAGTGCTGGACAGGCTGGGGGGTTTGTTGACCATGTAGTGGAGTGTAAATAGTTGGGTATATCGTAGGTAGTTGGGGAATTCTAGCCAGTTTAGTTTTTTTAGTGATGAGCAGTGGTGGGTTCTAGTTTTTCAGTTGGTGGCAAACTTGGACACTTTATTATAGCACTGTTCCATTTTAGATTTAGATGAGCTCTGTAAAATGATAAATATTGGAGCACCATAAAGGAGGGAGGGTAGCAGGAAAGTTTTGACAAAAGTGATTTTAGAAGAAGTGGTTAGGGTATGATTGTTTCTGTATAGTGTGCCAAGTTTCTGGTGGGATTTTCTTATGTTTTGTTGACTTTGGAATTCAAATCATAGGTGATCATCTATAACTACACCTAGTGGCTTGGTGTGGTGGACAATTTTAATGATGTTATCAACAGAGAGAAATTTGAAGTAGTTTAAATTAGTAGTAAATTTTTTTAGCTGAAAAAGAAGCAGCTTACTTTTTTTGGGTTAGTAAGCCAGGATTCAACAGTAGAAAAAGTTTGTTGAATATCACAGAGAAGCTGGGGTAGTGTGCGAGAGGTACAGATTATTGTGGAATCATCAGCATATTGTATGAATGTTCCATTAGTAGATGGGGTTCCTATCATTTGGTCAAAAGCTTAATTCGGCGAATGCCTATTCATCCAACCCTAATCATCGAACATCCTTTCATCGAACATTTACATCATCAAAACTTTTTACTAGTATTTTAGAGATGGGACAAAGTATGGCTATGGGTCAAACGTTTGTAAGTTGAGTTGAGTTATCTCCTTTGTAAATGGGGATGATATGGGACTTTTACAAGATGTCAGTTACTGTGGATTCAGATATGGATCGATTGATCAAGATCCTGACTGGGTATGCTATGGAGTCAGCTGCTAATTTTAGGTATGTAGGAGGGGGTTGTCAGCAAAGGTAGAGCAGGGTTTGAACTTGTGCAGTATCCTATGAGGCTCGTAGGTATTGGCTGAAGAAAGAAAGTCAGATGGATCTCAATAGGGGGTTCTGTGCTTTGAAGTTGTGATAGTGAGGAAGAGAGGCAGATGTTGGTGGCTTTCGTGGTAAGATCAGCTATAGATTTTATGAATCTTTGGTAATTTGAGAAGGAGGGGCACTGAGTGTAATCTTAGATTCCTTTTTAGATCTGGGGTGGAGTAGAGTTGTGATATTGGACCAGAATTTTTTTGGACTGGTTTTATATTTCTGCTGTAGATGACTATAATATAGCTGTTTATTATCTTTGGTGACTTGTTTTTTTGCTTGGTTACTTAACTGCTTCAAGGTAATTAGATCTTGTTCTTTATTGCTTTGTTTCCATAGAGCTCAGGCTGCATCCCTTTTTTTCACTAGGTATTTATATTCCTTAGTTAGCCAGGGCATCTGATTGTTTTTGATTCTTTTGGTGCGAACTGGAGCTAAAGTATCTAGTAGTTTTAGGAAGCAGTTATTAAAGTAGTGTCCTGCCTCATCTAGTGGCAGTACCTTTAATGGTGACCAGTTTATTTTGTGAAGTAGATCATTAAACTTGTCTTTAGAGAAATGAGTGAGATAATGAACAGATTTTAGGATGTGAGTTTTTGTAGGGTAAGTATTTACTCGAGTGGCAAAAGTAAGTAGGTGGTCACTAAGGGACTTTCGATATGTACTAGCATTGGTAAAGTTAGAAGGGTGTGATATCAGGATCCAGTCTAAGGTAGACTGCTGAGCATAGTGTTTGTTGTATCTAGTAGGGCAGGAGATGAGTTGAGAAAAAACATATAGGTTGATGCTATTAGTGCATGGTTGGGATGTCATCGTTTTCCAGACTGTGTTGATGTCTCCTAAAATGGTAGTTTCATGTTGAAATGTTTGGGTGGCCCAGGAGAGTATATCTTCAAGAATAGGAGTGTTATGGCCAGGTTGGATGTACAGAACAATTATGCAGATTCTCTTTGTATTATTCAGGTTTAGGAAGGATGTCAGCAATGGTGCTGAGGAAAAAGTAGGGGTGTCATTTATGTATCGTGTTAAGGTTGTCAGGATAGAGTAATGCTATGCCTCCACCTTTCTTATGGGTTCTATCAGATCTGAGTATGCTATAGTTGGGAGGTAGGAATTCAGGGTCAGGTATGCTAGGCTTCAGCCAGGTTTTAGTAAGGGCTAGTATGTCAGGCTTGTACTGATCTATGCAGGCATGAAGTGGGGAGGATATTTTGCTGCCTAGGCTTTTGATGTTAAGGGTCATAAAGTTAAATTTTTTGTGGGGTGTTTTTTATGCATGATTAGTGGTGGGTCCAGGGTTAGGGTGGATTTTAACGCATTGTGACAGTAGAGGGATTAAATATGAGTATACATTATTCAGTTTTTTGGAGGGGGTGAATGTAAGAGGTATGAGATAGGGTTTGCTATGTACAGAGTCCAGGAGTTTAAGGACTGAGTAATAAGGTAAAGTGTACAGAAATAGTTGAGTAGAGATAGTCCCAAAGCTGTGATGGCATGTTTGGTAATTGGAAGAATATGCATCAGTGCGGCTACATTTTTGGGGTAAGTTGTGGAAGTGATGTTGTGTATGTAAGTATTATTGGTATGGAGATCATTGTGGCTAAGAGATTTATTATGGGGTAGTGGTGCATGTTTGTTAGTAAGGAGTGAGCTATTTATTGTGTGGAGTATAAGGGGTGCAGTAAGGAGGTTTTTAGGTGTTGCAGTGTGGGAGTGGGGAGAGAGTAGTATGGGCTGGTTGATTTGGTAGTGATTGGTTTAACAGAAAGAGTGAAGGGGGGCTGTAACTGGTATAGGGAAGGTAGAGTTTTTGGCTGTGTGGATTTTATTTAGATTTTATTTCTTTCTTTTAACATACAAAGTTGAACCAACTGTAATTTTTTATGTAACATCTTTCATGGAATAGGCTTTTATTGATAATATTATTATTTATTAAGGTTTTTAAAATATTTCATTATAGGGATATATACTTTAATTTTTTGAATGGTAATGTGATTTTCTTATTGGCTGACCAAAATGAGGTTCACTATTTAACCAGCAGCATTACATAACTTGCTCTATCTAATTTTAGGTATGTAGGAGGGGGTTGTCAGCGGACGTAGAGGAGGGTTTAAATTTGTGCAGTAACCTATCAGGTTCATTGGTATTGGCTGAAGAGAGAAAGTGAAATGGTTCTCAAGAGGGGGTTCTGTGCTTTGAAGTTGTGATAGGGAGGAAGAGAAGCAGATGGTGGCTTTTAACTGACGAAAAATGCTGTATGGATAATTTCTGTATTTATGTTCCTGAATTTGCTTAATAATGCCTGCTTTTATCTTGAGTGTCATTGTCAAGCCTTACTTTCAGTGCTGTCTGGTTTACTACTTGAGGAGAAATATTCCCAAAGCTGTGATGGTGTGTTTGGTAATTAGATGAATATGCATCAGTGGGGGTAAATTTTGGGGGTAAATTGTGGAAGTGTTGTGTGTGTAAGTATTATTAATATGGAGATCATTGTGGCTTAGAGTTTTATTATGTTGTAGTGGTGCATGTTTGTTAGTAAGAAGTAAGCTACTTACTGTGTGGAGTATAAGGTGTGCAGTAAGGAGGTTTTTTAAGTCTTTGCAGTGTGGGAGTGGGGAGAGAGTAGTATGGGTTGATTGGTTTGGTAGTGATTGGTTTAACAGAAAGAGTGAAGGGGGGGCTGTAACTGGTATAGGGAAGGTAGGGTGGAGCTTATGTAAGCATAAGTGTAAGGGGAGTGGGGGTTGGTGGAAATTGGGGATAGTGTAGAGCATTGAGTTAGCCTGAGTGTAGCAAGGGTGAACAGAGTGGGCTGGACTGGTTTGTGGTTACGGCAGACTGGTGGAAAACTATCAGTCGGTGTAGCCATGAGTATTAGCAGAGAGACACTATGGCTATCTTTTAACTTGTACTAAATAAAGTAATTACAGATGGTAAATGTGACTATTAGTGGTCAAGGGGAAACAATACAGAGGACAGAAGGTAAAATAGAGGTAGGATAGGACAGCTGCTAAGAGGAGACAGCAGAGAATAGAGAAGGGTCAGGGAAACAGCAGGAGTTTAGCTTAGGCTAGGTGGTGTGCTTGCAGCTGTTAAACACACAGAGCAATGGCAGGTATATGTGAGGAGTTAACATACATTAGCAAGGTAGATATTCTTGCAGAGCCACTTCAGCTGCATTGAGGAGGCGTATTTAGCTTCAGACTAGGGATAGATGTGTTTCGTACTGCTGCAGTAGCCTGGAGATACAGCCTGGAAAAAGGAAATAGTAAGAGGGAGTTATGAGAAAGAGAAACAAATGTAGGGCTGTGGAATTACAGAGTAAAGTTTGTTGAAGTTAGAGGTTAGCAGAGTTAGCTGGAAAGTTATGTTATAAACTAAACTGTAATGCATTCAAACTGCAATACACATAATGTCAAATATTGGTGTGTACTGGTCCAGTGATGATATAATCCAACATACAAGTAAATAATAGCAAAATATGCCCTGCACAGGTTTGAGCAATTTGATAAAGGCAGATACTGTATGCTAAAAGTGATATTCTAATCCAACATACAAATAAATAACAATAAAATATGCCCTGTACAGGTTTGATCAATTAGTTAAAGGCAGATACTGTATGATAAAAGACTAATCTGATATACAAGTAAATAACAAAATATGCCCAGCACAGGTTTGAGCCATTTTCTAAAGGCAGATACTGTATGCTAAAAGTAGAAACACCGCTCTAGTCTAGGTAGTTAGCTAAAGAATTAAGTAGCAGCACCAAGTCCAACTCGAACTGCAATTCCAGCAGAGCAAAGCTGATGGGTTTGTTTGATTAAAACAGGCTGTACCGTTATCAGTAAAACTGCTCACCCTATAATTCAAACAAGCAGGTATTACAACTACTACATAGAGTTAGTTGTCCAAGGATCAGTACTGGTTTAGAAAGTACTCCTTTAGTAGCACAACAGAAAAAGCACTTGAGCTAGTAAGAGCTGGCCACTTAAAACACTTTAATGCAGTTGCATTGCCTAACAATTTTAGCAGACTGCAAGCGTTATTTGAAAATATTCAGAACAGAAAGGTATAGGTACCTTAATGTCTATTTTTCTTCTTAAAATCCAGTTAAAAATGTTCTTGTATATGCAGCTGTAGCATACCACTAGGAGAGATATGGGGAACGAGATAGCAAGTTAGATAAAAGATATTTGGGAACTGATGAAGGATCAACAATAAGCATGAACAAATGCGAATAAAACTTAGTAAGGAATATTTTAGAAGACTAAAATTAATACTGAATACCTCTGATATCTATGAACAAAGTTCAGCCTATGAACCAATTTGATCTTCCTGTCCTAACTTATAGTTTCGGAGTGATTGACTGGCCCAAAAAGGTATTGGATCAATTGGACATGAAGACAAGATAAAATGATTCATGCTTATCAAATGATTTATAAAATTCATTGTATACCAAGATTATATATTCCCCATTCTGAAGGAGGTATGGGCCTCCTTGAAATTGATTACATGTATAGATCTGCAGTCGTAGGACTGAATACATATCTGCTGACCTCACAAGACCCAAACATTTATTTTTATTTATTTTATTTATTTTACATTTGTTGACCGGGATAGTCTGACTGGATACATGTCCATTTTCTGCGGAGGCCCGGGGAGAAAAGCTCCACACGGATAGTAAGTTACATTCATATTAGATAAACAACATATCACAACATTTGATAATTAATACATATCAAGAAAAAAAATACATTCACATTTAGATACCAGTTAATTCGTGATAGGCTCATAGATGAACATACTTTATTACCTAAGGTACCCCTATGTTGCTATGGAGACTGAGGAAGTGAGGGATTAGTCTAGTTTAGAGCATTGGCAGAGCCAATGGGTTTTAAAGTGGTAGAGTAGACCTTTCTTGAATTTGTCTTGGGAGGAAACATTGGTAATTTGGGGAGGAAGGGAGTTCCAAATTTTGCCAATGGCATTGGCAAACAGAGAGTCACCACCTAGATTACAGGATTTGATCATTTGTACAAGTAACATGTTTGATGAGCACAGACTGTTTAGATTTGTGTAGGGGGTTATTAACTTGTTCAATGCAGGAATATTGTCTGGTTGATTGAGAATTTTAAATGCTGCTGTTAGTTGGTTATGCTTGAGTAGGTTTGGTAGTTCAATCCAACCAAGGTTAAGTAGGTTAATACAGTGATGGGTTTTATAGGGCGTGCCTGAAGCAAATCTAGCAATATGATTATAACAACAGCTGAGTTTGTTTAGGTCTGATTTTTTAAGGTTAGTGAGTATGGGGGAGGCATATAAGAGGGTGGAGAGACGATGTTATCGGCAATGGCCACTTTTGCCATGGGAGTCAGAAAGGACTTTATTCTATATAAGGACCCCAGTTTTTTATTAACTATTTTAATAGTTTGATTGATATGCAAATCAAATCTAAGTTTGTTATCAACGGTAACACCTAGTAGTTTGGTGTTGTTGTCAGGGGAGATAATAGTCCCATTCTTGGATTGTACAGTAAAGGGGAAGTGGGTAGGTTTTTGGGTAGGATGGAAGAGTAGCAGCTTGGTTTTCTTTGGATTGAGGATCAAATGGCGACCCAACAACCATTCTTCTACTGCGGTGAAACAGTTTTGGGTTTTAGTTAGTAGATCAACTGGTGACTTGTCCGAGCAAATGAGTGTCGAGTCGTCGGCATATTGGATACAGGAGGTCTCAGGGGTAATTTTGTGGAGATCATTAATAAAAATAGAAAAGAGAAGTGGTCCTAGAATGGAGCCTTGGGGAACCCCTATGGAATTAGGTAAGAGGGTGGAGAGTTTATTATTCCAGAGTACAGCTTGATTCCTATCAGAGAGATAGGCATAAAACCAATCCAGAGTTTTGTTATCTAGGTAGAGAGTTTTTAGGGTGTTGAGTAGTAGTTGGTGGTTGACCATGTCGAAGGCCTTTGATAGATCCAGAAAGAGTGCAGATGATATTTTTTTGTCATTCCTGTTTTGATTGATAGTGTCTGTGAAAGAGAGGAGGGCGGTAGTAGTACTATGCTTGGGCCTGAAACCATGCTGTGAACTGGTTAACAGATTGCTCTCAATAAGGTAGTGTACAAATTGTATGTGTACACATTTTTCCATGATTTTGGCAAGTGGTGACAATATGGCAATAGGTCTATAATTTGACAGGTCAGTGGATGAGCCACCTTTGTGGAGAGGGATTACATGGGATATTTTCCATATAGAGGGGATAGTGGATTCTGTTATGGTACGGTTAATTAAGATAGAGATGGGGTAGGCTATAACATCTGCAGCTTTTTGTAAGTATTCGGCTGGAAGTAGGTCTGCGGCGAGGGTGGTTGGTTTTAATTTCTTTAGCAAGGATCGAATGAAGGAAGTAGGAACTGGTTGAAGATTAAAGGAGGGCTTATTTTTCAGGATGGAACCTATTATAGGGGGATTTGTGGCAGGCTGTTGGTCAGCTAGGGATTTGATGACATTGATGAAGAAAGTATTAAAGGTTGTGGCAACTTCTTCTGGGTTCTTATCACATAGGTTCTCTGGTGTAGGAGTGGAAGACATGCCTGGATGGAGGAGATTATTGAGACCCGCCCAGAAATTTTGGGGATTATTTTGGTTTTTATGTTGTAGTGGATAATAGTAGTTTTTTTTTGTCTAGTAAAATGGATTTTTTTGTCTCATTTCTTAGTTGTTGGTACTTGATGCGGTCTATGGATGCTTTGGTGGCACACCATTTGTCCCAGGCTTTGTTCCTAAGTTTGATTTTGGTTGTAGAGTCTTTTGTTAGCCAGGGTGCTATTTGGTTTTTGGCTTTGATTAGTCTTTTGGGGGCATGAGTGTCTAGTATTTTTAAAAACGTGGAGTTAAAATTTGTTACGGCTTCTTCTAGGGGGAGGTATTTAAGAGGTGACCAGTTACAGGACTGCAGCTCTAGTTGGAATTTAGCAATGTCAAAGTATTTGGTATTCCTGACTGACCTGTACATGGGTGATTTGAAGCTCCCTGTTTTGCTTTTCCATAGGTAGGTGATGAGATGATCACTAAGGTCATTTGGAAGGGTCCCAGGCATGTACATGTGGGGTTGCTTGTTAGTGAGTATCCAGCCTAGGATACATAGTGAAAGTTTTAAAATACAAGGAGAATAAGTCTAAGATAACTTCCCTGCTTAGTTTAGCAGAAGCATATCAGTGTCAAGTGGGAGTGGAAATCAAACCAGAAATAGATCCTAGTCAAAGAAATGTGGAAAATGCATAAATATAGCTGCAAGTACAGAAAACTCTTGGAACAATCTCATGTCAATCAGGATCAAATGCAGGAATGGTTAAGGAGAAGATAATTTAAAACAAAAGACAAAAGGTTAATACTGGCAGCCCAAAGATAGTGGACTAAGTACACATTAGTATATAAAGTCCGTTGAACATGTGGGAGAAACAGATAAATGCAGGTTTTGTAAAACAGAACTGGAAACAGTCACACATCTTGTTGCTGGGTGTGATACACTAATGACAGAAGGACTGTATATTGAAAGGCATAATAATGTGGCAAGACTGTTGCACTGGGGATTGTGCAAACATTATAATGATGAAGTATCTGAAAAACATTGGAAACATGAGCCACAAAGTGTTATACAAAATTATGAAGTTTATATCGCATAGGATCACCCATTACCAACAGTTCAAAAAATAAATGCAAGAAAAACAGATATAGTAGTCTATGAAAAAAAGAGAAAAGTAGCATTGATCGTTGAAATTTCTACACCCAGTGTACAGTGTCTTACGTACAGAGAGACACAAAGTCATAAAATACCAGAATTTACAGGCAGAAACAAGGGCAATGTGGAAGAAGGATACCCAGACAGTTCCAATAGTAGTAGGAGAAATGGGTCTTACTAAAAATAATTTACAGTCATACTTAGATATGTTACTGATGCAACTTCATATCAACTGCAGAAGGAATCAGTTCTGGGTACACTGCAGTTGCTGTGAAGTGCACATCTGGCTAAGATCAAAGAGAAAACCAATACTTATTTTATGAACTTTAATCATACTTTGACTTAGAAATGGGATCTATTCCTGTTATAGTATTAGAAACTCAAAAGAGTTGGAGAAATTAAAAAAAATAGACTACCATATGCAGAGGTTCTTAAAAGCAACCTACCTAAACCCCAAAGGCCTCCTAAAGATTATTTATTTATTTATTCATTCATTCATTCAGTTTGCTAACCAGGGTAGAGCACTGATCCAAATGGACCTGTTTCAGTCTCAGCTTGGACAAATACAAACGACAGTAACCAAGCAAGTTAACAAGACGTATTATGACTACAAAAAAGAAGTTATGTACTCACCATAACATTCCATGTTGGTAGTCCATCTTACCCTTCATTTTTATGTATGGGTTCGGAGTCGATCCTCGGCTCCGACTCTGCAGATTTATAAGCTCAAAGACTTCTGGTTGGCTCATGGCTAAGCAGGTATCCCATAGTGCACGAGTACAAACCCCAGATCTTGTTTGCTGCTCACTAGAAGAAATAACCATAACAGACAAACCAATACTAAAGGGTCTCCAACCAAAGATAACCAAAATATTAATACCTCCAGATTCTTCCAGGATGGAGGCAGGAGGGCGGGTTGGTAAAAATGAAGGGTGAGATGGACTACCAACATGGAACATTATGGTGAGTACATAACTTGTTTATGTCGTGTAGTCCAATCTCACCTTCATTGTTATGTATAGGATAGCGTCCCTAGCGCCTTATTCTTGGGTGGCTCACTGGAAAATACTCCTGAGCACCATGGAGCCAAAGGATGCTCTATCCCTGGAAGCTAAATCCAATTTGTAATGTGTAATAAAAGTGTGAGGGGTAGCCCACGTAGCTGCTGCACAAATATTATCAAGTGGGACCCTGGCTTGAAAGGCTGCAGAGGTAGACAGAGACCTGGTACAATGAGCCTTGATCTTGGTGGGTAAAGGTCTGCCCTCCGAATTGTAGACAAAGGCTATACAACTGGAATTCCAATTAGATAGCGTCACTTTAGAAACTGGTAAGCCCAATCTAGATTCAGAAAAGGAAATGAATAGTTGATCTGATTTCCTAAACTCCTTGGTACGATGCAAATAAAAACGTAGCTGTCTATGAATGTCTAGCTGATGAAAATTATATTCAGCTGCATTACAGTGATTAGGAAAGAAAACTGGGAGTTCTATGGATTGATTTAAGGTGGCATGAGAACAAACTTTGGGAACAAAGGAGGGGTTAGTACACAGTGAGATCCTGTCTTTATGAAAGATCAAATAAGGTGGCTTAACAGATAAGGCTTGTAACCCCAATACCCATCTAGCTGATATGCTAGCCACCAAAAACAAAGTCTTCTAAGACAAAAAATTTCAATGAGGATGAGTGAGAAGGTTCAAATGGGGAAGATGTCAGTTTGGACAACACAAAATTTAAATCCCAAGAAGCCACAGTTTTTTGAAGAGGTGGCCTCAACAGAGTGGCTCCTTTCAAAAAGGTTTTGCAAAGCTTATGAGACATTAAATTGGTAACCGGAAATCCTAAATGGAAATGAGAAATAGCCACCAATTAAACTCTGATAGTGGCAGCGGCAGATCCTTGCTGAAAAAGCTCAGAGAGAAATTCCAAAATTACAGGGATAGAAGCAGTGTAGGGATCTACATTCATTTTCTGTGCCCAAATAGAAAATCGTTTCCATTTACTGCCATATAGTCTCCTAGTTGAAGGTTTATGGGAGGACATAAGGATATGTGACACTGAGGCAGATACATCGTGAAGCCTGACTAGGGATGGAACTGGAGCAGCCATGCTGTCAATTTGAAGGTGTGGATCGAGGGATGTAGCAAACCTGACATGTGAGTCAAAAGATCTGGAGCTGGGTCCAGAATCCAAGGATTGTCCAGGAGAAGAGGCTTGAGGAAGGGGAACCAAACCTGACAAGGCCAGTAAGGAGCAATGAGGATTAACTTGCATCCCAGCCATCTGGCATTCTGAATCACTTTGGAAATGAGAGGAAATGGAGGAAAAGCATACAGAATACCCAGGGGCCAATCGTGAGCTAGAGCATCTCTGGGTGTCTCCCCGGAGGGGGAATGAGGGAAAAATAGCTGCTGCATTTGGCATTGACTGGACTGGCAAAAAGGTCGCAGCAAGGCTGTCCCCATTTGCGGAAAATCTGTTCTGTGTTTCGTGTTTTAGAGACCACTTGTGAGGCAGTAGGATCGCCCGACTGAGCTTGTCGGTTATCACGTTGGTCATCCCTGGGATGTGTGTTGCTACCAGAAAGCACTGGGAAGAAATTGCCCATTCCCAAACTCGCATGGCCTCTCGACAGAGTGGGTAAGATCTGGTACCACCCTGTTTGTTGATATACCAAACTATCGATATGTTGTCTGTTTGTATCGCAATAGTCCCGAGAGGAAGAAGGTCTTGAAGTGCTTACAATGCCAGGAGCACCGGTCTCTTCTCCAGAACATTGATATGCAGGTGGACCTCATGTTCTTGCTATGTTCCTTGGACAGTCCTGCCAAGATAATGCCCCCCCACCCGATCTGGAAGGCATCCGTGGTCACAGTGGCAATGGGTTGGGCAGGAACAAAGGGGGCGCCTGTCGTCAACTGGTTGGGTGCTATTCACCAAAGGAGGTCCTCCTTGCATGATTCTGTCAACAGAATATGGTGATTCAGTGGAAGATATTGGAAGGACCACTGGGAAAACAGAAGCTACTGGAGAACTCTCATGTGCAACATGGCTAATGGTATTAATAGGATAGTGGATGCCATAGACCCGAGGAGCTGAAGAACCCACTTTGCTTTGACCTTCCACAACAGGAGAAAATGTTGAATTTGAAAGATTAAATTTTGTGCCCTTTCGGTGGGAAGACAAGCTGTCATGTTCACTGTGTCTACCTCTGCGCCTATAAAAATCACAGATTGAGAGGGCAATAATGTAGATCTTTCCCAATTTATGGAGATCCCTAATTGAGCACAAAGTTGAATAGTGGTGCCCCTGTTTTGGAGAAGTAGATGCCTGGTGGGGGCGGTCAGGAACCAGTCGTCCAAGTATGGAAACACCTGGAATCCCTGACGTCTCAGGTGAGCTGTCACTACTGCCATGCATTTGGTAAACATCCTCGGGGCTGTGGTGAGACCAAAGGGCAGAGCATGAAACTGACAGTGACTGGCTCCCAGCCGGAAGCGTAGATGGCTCCTGGATGCCTTTTCCATTTTTATATGGTAGTAGGCATCCTGGAGATCTATTGAGCACATCCAATAGTCTTTCCCTAACAAAGGGAGTATCAACTGCAGTGTTATCATCTAAAACTTGTCCTTCCTCACGGATTCGTTTAATCTGCTGAGGTCCAATATTGGCCTCCAGTCTCCTGTTCATTTTGGGACTAAAAAAAAACTGGAATAAGTTCCGGATCCTATCTGGTCTGCTGGGACAGGTTGGATGACAGAGAGAATAAGGGCTGAGACCAAAGTGGGTGCTCTAGGGTGGTGAGTCAACTTGTTGACCTCCACAGTTGCCTGATCCCTGAGATTGGGCTGGTACTTCTGGGATCTTCTTGGGAACAAACAGTGGAAGGGAAAAGGGTATGATATAGCCACTGGTAACAACTCTTTGTACCCACTTGTCTTGGGTTGTACTTAGCCAGGCTTCTGGATACAAAGAAACATGACCCCCGACCAGCCCCAGAGAAACGCAGTCGGGCCCCATATCAGGAGCGCTGATAAGGCCGTCCCCGAAAGGAATCACGACCTTGTTGGTATTTCAGACCGCCCCTGCCTCTAGGGCGACATCTTCCATTTCCTCCTCCTCTGCCTCTGAAGGAGGGTTCACCCTGTGTGTCCGGAAAGACCACCTGGGACTTCTTGAACCACATTTTACTGCCCCTTTGACATTTAGGGTATGGTCTAGAGGGAACAGTAAAACGTACTCCCACTGCAGAGAGCGTCTTTCCTCCTTGCTCAGCGAGTGAAAGTGTCCTTCACCTTAGATCCAAATAATGAGGAATCATCAAAAGGAACGTTGGTGAAAGTGGATTTGAACGGTTCCGCAAAATTACACAAGCGCATCCAGGAGTGACGCCTTAGAGCAACTCCTGAACCCGCTGCTCTACTCGCTCCATCAGCCACATAAGAAATAAGCCACATGGAGGAGTTAACTATAGAGTTTAGGATGGACAACTGAGCAGAAATCTTGTCAGGGACTCCCTCAGTACATGTACCCTGTATAGAATCTCCCAACTCCTTAAGGAGATCCCTCTGCAATCGCGTGAAATGAGTGAGATAGTTCAACGATTGAAGAGTAAAAGCTGCTGAACTGAAGACATGCTTCCCATACCTGTCCATCTGTCGAGGCTCCTTATTAGGTGGATGGAAAGAAGAAGAAGTCTCAACAAGCTCATTCTTAGTAGCCGCCGCCACCATCATGGCATCTATGGGGACACCTTTGGACAAAAATTCTTTATCTGGAGGGGCAGAAAGAAACTTGTTGGGTCTCCTAGGGGCTGGGTCCACAGCATCAGGAGTATCCCACACCTTTCGACTGACTTAACCCATTAGTTCATCAAAAGGTGGAGACACCCAAGAGGCAGAAGGTTGAGACCTGAAAGCCTTCAGGTACACCGACTCCTCATAAATAGGGTTAACAATGGGCCAGCCGCACCTCTGCTTAAGGATCTCCAGGATGTCCACAAAGGAGACATCATCAGAGGATGACTTGGGGGACCCTTCTGACTCCTTGAGGTCAGTGTCAGATGTCAAAGACTCATCCTGGGAGTCAACATGCTTACTCTTGCATGTCTTCTTCCTGGGGGGGGGGGGGCTTCTCAGAAGGACATTCTGGGGAGGTCAAGGAAGACTGGGGGCCACCAGCCAGTGGCTCCTGAGGCTGAGGGTCTCTGCTGTCTCCAGAGAGAATAAGGGCTGAGACCAAAGTGGGTGCTCTAGGGGGGTGAGTGCTGGTACCCTTGGTGGCAACTGGTGACTTGGACAGTACACTCCTCATCATCTCAAATGCCAACCGCTCAGGCTCCAAGGACCTCTCCCACTCTGAAGAGACCGAGGATGCCATCAGGGCCAGAGCTATCAGCTCTGAGATAGACGCAGGGTCCAAACTCACCCTAGCCGAAGTGCCGAGAGGGAGACTTGGAACCGAAGAAAACTGATTTCAACCTTCCCTGTCGGCGCTGACCAGAGAGCTTTGGCCCCTGGACACAACAGACAACACTGAAGGTGTTGGAGCAAAGCTTGGCTCTGAAGCAACTGCAAGTGGAGCTGGAGCCGAGGGTACCACCAATGGCACAAAGCCCTCCGACTCTGACAAACCAGCTTGGCTCGGAACAGGAATAACAATCGAGGGTATAACAGGTTTCATAGGCTCCGGAACCGACTTGGTCAGAGCCGACAACAATTTCGATAGACCAGACGACTTCAGCAGTCTCAGGACCACCCTCTCCACATCTTCATCCGAAAGGTTCCTGGAAGACCTGGAGGACATAGTTGAGGATCTTGATCTTGGAGGAATAGCAGGTTCCATAAATTCAGTGGTCAGCTCTGACAAACTAGGATCCGACCCTGTCACCACAATGTTGCTCTCAGTCAGCTCCGAAGGCAGTGGAGCCAATGAGGCCGATTTTGCCACTTTAGGAGGTGGCTCTGAGACACCAGCTGGTGCCGGAGAAGGTATTTTTGAAGTCTTAGAATTTGCAGATTTAATGGACTTGGAAGTAGAGGAAGAGCTAGACAAGGCTTCCTCAAAGGAAGGCTTTAACAGATCCTTTAGAATTAGCTTGTTCCTTCTCTCCTGTAACACTCTAGGGGAGAAGGCATGACAAAACAAGCAAGTCTCTTGCAAATAGATGGCCCCAAAGCAATAGACACATAGACCATGACCATCCATCAATGACATTTTTTGGGAGCACTTCATGCATTTCTTGAAGCCCAAAGGCTTGTGCTCCTTAACCTTTTTAGACATACACACAGACAGCAGGGGAAGAGAAGAGAAGTAAGAGGGAGGACTAGGTCCTCTAACTTAAATGGGCCTAGCCCTGAAGGAGAAAGAGACACCACGAGGACTAGGTCCTCTAACTAAAACGGCCTGGTCCAGACAGGAAAGGGACAGCTAGGTCTTCTAACTTAAACAGACCAGCGAAAATTCACACACACACACACACACACACACACACACACACACAGAAGAACCTTTCACACAGAAAAACCTTGAATCTGTTAAAGATTAACAGAGGAAGTTGGAACTGGAGTTTCGAACAACGAACTCCACAACTGTAGGAATGAACACCAGCAGATAACTGCAAAAAAAACAAAACTGCTCTACAAAATTGTAGTCTGGAAAACAAAAAAATGCTAGCGATAATAAGCTATCCGCACTAAGTAAGAAACTGGTACACAGGATACCACAAAGCAAATGAACACATTAACATTACCAGGCCCAAGGCCCACGCTTGCACCAAAGGGTGCAAAGAGCTAATTACCTAAGAATTAGTAACCTACACTAACAAATACTAATGCAACAACAATTGTACTAAACTAATATCTTTGACCAATATTTTAGACAATGTAAGCAAGAAAAAAGTTAACACTTAGCCAGAGCCAAGAGATGCACAACTGAACTCGTCGACGTGGCAAATGACATCTGGGGTTTGTACTGGTGCACTATGGGATACCTGCTTAGCCACGAGCCAACCAAAAGTCTTCGAGCTTATAAATCATCCGAGTCGGAGCCGAGGATCGGCTCCAAACCAATATATAAAAATGAAGGTGAGATTGGACTACACAACATCAAAATGTTAGGTGAAGATCGATACGAGTCAGTAACAGTAATAATAATAAAGTACACTATATAGAGGACAACATGAAGGAATGGTTAGAGGAAGGAAGAAAAAGAAGACAAAGAGAGTTAAATAGTGAAGGGATCAAACACCAAGTGTAAAAGATTGCAAAAGTAAGGTAAGGGCACACAGAAATTGACTATGTACAATATGGCAGTGATGTCACATATTTGTGTAGGGAAATAAATGTAAGCTAGCAAATAAGTACCCTCAGAATGCTACACAGACTCAAAAATACATAGCACAGACAGCCCGCCATGAAATACACATACAGCAGTCACACTGATTCAATTCAAAAGCCTATACAGCAAACCTCCCCACAATTCAATATCCGAGTCATAGTGACGCCATAGTGAGACACACCTATACACCATGTACCAGGTTGTACAAGGAGAAGTCCACAGTCAGTTGCCTGTTAGGTGCCAGGATACACCATATCACATTTGCACTCAAGTCCTTGCACCACAAGAACACACATGAAGCAGTCATTGTGCTGTGGTTGTAAAGGACTTAAGACGTACCTCCCTGGACTATAGGAAGAAAGATATGATGGAGCTTTGGAAATATGTTTTTGATGCAGGTATGAACTAGCCTTAAGCAGCATTCTACCATCACCAAAAATAATGTCACAGTATGAACAAAAGATAATTGACCTAAACTATTGGCTTAGCTTTTGGTATCATTCTAAGGGGGTACAATATATATCAGCTTGGGAAGAGATGGTAGACAGTCCTAACTGTTTTGCCTGAGATGAGCTGCACCTCTCCCCCAATCCTTTGTATATTAACCAAAAAATAAAAGGGGGATGTAAGGTTGGAAAATAAAAATAAGTTTGTTTCTTTCGACTTTTCCCGGTTCGGGGTGGCCACAGCGGAACTCCGGTCCGCTAATGAATGACAGTAGATTTTTTTTATGGGTGCCGAGGTGCAAGCTCGATGCCCAACCTTCAATGAAGGCATGCCCATTCTACGCATGTCTTTCGAATGCCACTCAACCACGGGGAGGACATGCAGACTCCACACAGAAGGTGCTCCAGCTGAGAATCGAACGGGAGAACCTCTTGCTGTGAGGTAACAACGCTACTGCTGTGACAGAATAAAATGTCTGTGACATTTCCTTTGCAACATATTGGTGCAAGAAATATTGACTGTGGACTTTTTTCCACATCTGTACAAGACATTTGATAACAAGCAAATGTTCTAGTTATAGGTGACTCTATCATGAGACACAAAAATGTATACTCACTAAAATGAGCACGGAAAGGGTCACAGTCTGTCATCTATTAGGAGCCAAGATCTGCCCGATCACTCATGCCCTCAGGTCATTGAAGCAGAAGTACCAGTATGACTCTATTATTGTACATGTGGTCATTAATGACCCAAGATGTACCTCTCTAGACTATAAGATGGAAGACATGATGGACCTCTCAGACTGTGTGTCCCAGGCAAGCCTGGCACTGAACCCCATTCAACCTTTTCCAAGGATGATGCCCAATATGAGCAGAAGATAATTGGCTTAGGTTTTGGTGTAATCTGTAGGGGGTACAATATTTTACAGCTTGGGAGTATGTGGTTGACAAACCATGTTGCTTCACCAGAGCTGGTCTGCACCTGTCCTCTTTAGGCTTCCAAATATTGTCTAAAACTTTGTCCAGCCTCATAGTGCCTCTTTTATGCAGTGTTAACTTGATAAACCTTCAAACCTAGCAAAACCAAACAGGAATAATCTAAAAGTATTACAGCTCAATGCCAGGAGTCTAAACAAAAAAAAAAAAAACACTCCACTCCCTGCAAGCTCTCCTCAGCCAGGGAAACATAGACATCTGTGCATTTACAGAGAAGTGGTTTAAGGCTGTGGAGAGCACCCCAGAAGTGTAAGGCTACAATACTTTCCACACATTTATTCCAGCTACTGCACAGGACTGAAGAAAAGGTGTACATGTCTCAGTATTCATCAAAAACTGTCACACCTCAACACTGGAGAAGCAGTATGACTCACTCCAGCTATTCCATGTCCACCTCACCAGAAGCAAAGCCCCAGACCATATTACAAGCTATAGGTTTCCCTCTCTGACCAGGTTACTAATAACATATACCTAAATGAACTGGAGTTGCTCTGCATTGACACAACACTATATTCATGGGTGACTTCAACGACCCCACTATAAATTGGGAAACATGCACAACTTCCAGTATGCAGGCCCAGAGATTCCTGGACTTAATTTATAGAAATTCTCTGGACCAGGTAGGCTGTCCAGTCACTAGGGATGCCAACATTCTTGATCATCACACCCTTCACCTGACAAATCAAACTATAGAACTGTCTCCTTTGAAATTAAACTTAAACCTATGGCCCTATCTAACCATTGAACATTTAGTAATTATTCCAAAACAAACTTCCTACTATTGAGTGATACCATAGCAAGGTTTCTGGCTCCCCCCAAACTACATGAACTTCACTCTGTATGCAGAATTGTTCACAGAAAGCTTGCACCATCAGGGGAAACAGCTGCAGTGAGTCAGCTGTACCCACCCAGAATAAGCACAGGACTAACTCAAAGAACTGGCTATCCTAGTGGAATCCCAACACCAACAAGTTGTATATCAAAAGGAAGAAAATTGTAGTAAAACTAGGAAGTACAAAGGAGAGCAGGGTAAGAAACCCCTCATCAAACTAAATATGTGATCTGGGAGTCTTATAAAGTTCACCAAAGTCAAATTTGAAGTAAAGACAGAGATGCAGAGAAAGAACAACCACAATGACTCATTCGACTATGTCCACAACCTCAAAGGTAATACACAACACTGTGCTGAACTAATTGTAAACAGAACCACCTATATGGAGCCAGAGCATTTAGCAAATTTAGCTCCAATTTCACCTCACCTCCCTCCTCAGTTGTACCTCCTCAACTATCATTAGCAAACAAGTCCTCAATGCACTCTCCAAGACAAAAAATACTGCATTGTTGGCTCTGATAATATCTTGGGATGCCCCCTGAATAGCATAAAATGTGACCTAGCAAGCCCTCTAAAATCACTTTGAAACCTTAGCCTCCTAACTGGCTTGTGCCTAATGAATGGAGGACTACAAGTTACTTCATCTGCACAAGTATTAAGAGGGTTGCCACCTTTTCAAATGCCCAAAGTAAGACATTTTTCAGAAAAATGTGAGATTTTGCAGGACAAAACATACCCAAGGCCAGTGCAAAGGATAGAACTTCACTTTTTTGCCAAAATAAAAGCTTATTTTTGTAGCAATTGAGTGTTTATGCTATTTCATATAATATTTATGTGTTTCAGATACAAAATAACTGTTTTATGCAGGCATTAAGAAAAACTTAAGAAATACATTTTGTCTTAAAATCTCAGGACATTTGCTATTTTTTAGTTTTTTTCGCAGCACACAACTGTCCAAAGTGGAACTGTCCCTTGCAAAGAGGGACAGGTGGTAACGCTAAGTATGGACCATCTACTGACCCGGATAGCTACTGACCGCCCCCCCCCCAAACACTCTAATATTATTCAAAAAGGCTAGTAGCAAACTAATGACTGGTGCCAGAGTCATGATCTAAAAATGAATGCCAAGAAATTGTATGATAGTATCCTCTGGAAAGTCAGCTACCCCTGGGAATTACCACATAGACAATACACTCCCTAAGAATAGACCTAGTGGTTAGGAACTTGGAAACATAAATGGGCAGTGATTTGGCCTTTGACTCTCATATATCTACTGTTGTAAGGAAATCTTTCAACATTGCACAACTTGTAAGCAAGAGTATAGAATATAGTATCCAGGTCCAAGGATGTCATTTTATTCTGTTGTAATTGGCTCTCATTAGGCCAATCATTCAGTACAATGCTCCCTTCAGTATATTCCTGGACAGTCATATGCAACAAATGGAACATCCACAGAGGTGCCTCACATAAAGAATACAAGGTGTAAACCACATGGAATACGTAGACAGTCTCAAAGCCTTATCTTTATAATGCATGTTTTACAGTCTAGTGAGAGGTAATGCATGCCTGGCTTACAAGGTATCATCTGATCCAGTACTGATGGACTTTCACACATCCACAAGTTTAAAAGCATTAGAAATACCCAACAGAAGGACATAAACCTCACATGCATCATAAAGAGAACATGTTGGAGGGACAGGTATGTGTCTCAGAGACCACCTTACTCCGGACACTCTAGATTAGAATAGGCTTCCCATCCATGTGAAGCAGAGTTCATCCCTGACCCTTTTCTAACGCAACCTGGACAGTGGATGAGGAAGCAAAGTTTACCCCTTGCTGACAGCTATGACCCTGTTTGACAGAGCTAGCTTATAAATGACCCAAATGTATGCCCCTAAATAATGGTTACTGATGATGTGACTCCCTGACCCCATGGGCAAAAATGGGGGAAAAAGCGGGTTATGTACGCATGGATGAATGGATGGATTTATAGGAAAGTTTGGCTATGTTTAAAAAGGCCTCTTAGGGCCATTAGCCTAGTAATAATCTTTGAACCCAAGAGTACTATGGTGTTTAAGTACAGCCTATAAAGCATTTCTGATAATCAGAAAGCGATATAATGTCATATCTGTGGCTAAAACCATATTTGTAATGTAGGTAGACAGTATTTACAAATTTACATGTGATCTATGTTGAATCATTAATGTTCACTTCATTAACATCCTGTTTATCTGATCTCACAACCATCAGAAGTCCTGGGGCCCATGTAACTCATCAGCTAAATAGAATCATGAAAAACAACCCTGAAACTTTAAATATACTCAGTCTGAGGGAAAAAGTACAAATCCCTTACCCCACTGTCTTCGGATGTTGCCAAAGTGCATTACATCTCATTTGTGCAGTGCAAGTGAATGTTATGCAACTATGCAGTGCCATTTACTTACATGTCTACAAAACATCAATGTGTATGTATCAGTTTAATGCTGTCAGAATAAATGAGTCAGTAGTACAAATCAATGTGCATATTGATAAACTGCATGTCTCTGTTTACATGATCTGCCCACTACAGTAAAATTCAATATATATGAGTGCACAGCCATCAAGCGTCAAGGGATGCATCGGTTTCATCAAATAGAAACAGTGTATGTGCAGCACAATTACAACTTTAAATATACTAACTCTAAGATCACACAATGATGGGAAAGAGTAAGTCCCTTACATTAGTGTCTCCTGATTTTGTCAAAACAAAGTAACAACCATCCCTTTGCAATATAAATGAATGGCATGCAACAATCCATAGTTATTTGCTTACATTACTTCACAGATGTGATATGGTCACAATTTAATACACTCTGACTAAACAAATCAGTAATGCAATTCAATTTAATGCTTATCAGTAAACTATCTCTTCCTTTGCAAATATACAAATGTTAATACCCACAGGTTAAAGACATCATTAATTTACTTACCCTTCTACTAGTGGGTATTTCAGGTAAAGGTGCTGGGTCTTTACTTTGTGGAAAATCTACAGCAAGTCTGCAACCACTGAATGCCTCTAGATGTCACCCTGATCATAGTTTGTGCTCTTTCCGTCCTGGTGGATTTGGCCATGTCAGAAATGCATACAGATGTGTCATACCTCTCAACCTCTTAACACACACACAAAGAAAATCTGCGCAAATCCAAAAATAGTGGAGAGACAAAGATCTGAAAATAGGGGCACATTTTAAATATTCCTCTTATAAACTTAAAAGGTTACTAGAAAAAATGTTTGTGTGATGCATTTTCTGAAGGATATGATGTCTGAAACTCAAATGTCTGTCATTATTTAGCAAATTCAATCCTCACTGATCTGCCAGGAAATCACAGATTTTATGAGGAACAGACCAAAAATATGAGGCAAAAATCTGGGCTTTCTGCGAAAATCTGGACAGCTGAGAGGTATGAGATGTAGACAGAATTTTCTCATAACTGCTGATGAGGTTATCTGCCATTTTTAGATAGTAAATATAAACCACAGGATGTCTTTTTCTACATAGCACAAGGACATCAAGGTTTATATTAAACTCCTGTGAAAATATTATGCCCCAGCCCCATATTTGTGGAGCAAACTGTCCTTAGAATTTACATCCACAGACAGCCTCACATCTCTCAACTGCACAGATTTTTGCAGAATGTCCATAGTTTTGCCCCATATTTTTGATCTGTTTTTCATAAATTTGTGGTTTTCTGACAAATCATTCACAAAATATCAAGGGATGATGTCAGAAAAATGGTGTCTGACATTTGAATTTCAAACTTCATACCCTTCAGAAAATTCATGCTAATACAAAACCTGTTATTCTATCAACTTTCTAAGGTTGTAAGAGCAATAATTAAAAAGTGTCCCTATTTTTGGTTCTTTGATCACCCCATTATACATGGCTTTGTCCAGATTTCTTGCTCTAAGAAGTTGAGAGGTATGCAGCCTCTCAATATTTCAGAGAAAACTAAAGGAACATTTACAACCACGGTACAAATGTACATGTTTCAGAGACAGGCTAACATATCTTCTTTATCACTTATCAAATTACAACCCATTGGCTTTTACACATTCTGTTTGTAAATACTGCAAATATTTATAAACTTCTACTAAGCTGTGTACTTTCTCTTACTTTTCCACCTCTCCTATCTTTAACTCAAGTCCTAACAAGCTTCTAAACATTACCAGACTCAGAAATTTCTACCTCCTGAGTCACAGCTGATACTTACAATCATTATGAGACTGCTAACTCAGAAAATCCTCGACCGTGATCTTAAGCAAAGTCATCTTCATGCTATAAGTTTATGTTTTTGTATTTTCCTGTGTATTAATACACTGCCTCATGTATACTGACAACTCTCTACTAATAACTCACTCTAGTACAGAGCGCGAGAGATATATCTACACCAAGAATCTTGAATGCCTGATCTCTTGCACTCAAAACAGTAACGCTGAAGAGGTAGACATCTCACCCACTACTATTCCTGCACGTAGTACCACTACTCATACACATAGTACCACTACTCATGCACACAGTACCACTACTCATACACATAGTACCACTACTCATGCACACAGTACCACTACTCATACACATAGTACCACTACTCATGCACACAGTACCACTACTCATACACATAGTACCACTACTCATGCACACAGTACCACTACTCATACAAGACAAGTGTCAAATGGTGTACCCCAGGGTTCTGTCCTGGGACCATTCTTGTTTGGCATCTACTTCTCTGAAGTACAGACCAACACTAAGGGACTCTGGCTTACAAAGTTTGCAGACGACTGCAAGCTATTATTGAATCCCCAAATGATGTGGATATACTACAAAAGGGCCTTACAGAAACAGATACCTGATGCCAGAGCCATGGGCTCAAGCTAAATGCTAAAAAATGTATAGTTGCCCCTTTGGGAAAAACACGTACCTGTGAACTACCACATAGGTGGCAGTACACTAAACACCGAAAGTGTGATAAGAGACCTAGGGACACAGGTGGACAGTGGTCTCACCTTTGATAACCACATAGCCACAACAGTTAGAAAATCCTTCTATGTGGCACACCTCATCACTAAGGGCTTCTCATCCAGAAAAAAGGAGGTCATTGTCTCTCTATACTCATCCCTCATTAGACCCATTGTAGAATACAATGTCCCATTTGGTATGTACCTCACAAGACATCTGCAACAAATAGAAAGGCCACAGAAATACCTCACAAAAAGAATCACAGGCCTAAAGCAGATGCCTTATGCTGACTGTCGAAAGAAACTCCAGCTATACTCTGTCACATATCGCCTACTTAGAGACTATCTCTGCCTAATATACAAGGCCATGTCAAATCCAGAGTTGTTGGACATCCTACACTTAAAGAAATCCCAATCCCTCTGAGCCACACACTCCAGGGATCTTAACCTTGTCATCACAATGAATAGAACATGCTGGAGGGATAGGTTCCTGACCCAGAGACTCTCCATACACTGGAATGGGCTGCCCATACATGTCAGGCAGCGCGCCTCAATGGCCATCTTCAAGAGGAACCTTGATGACTGGATGGGAGATAGGAAATTCACCCCAGGGATCACATCAGTAGCCCTGCTAGACAGGGGTCCAGGAAAGTAAATATTTGTGGGAAGCAATAGCCAGGGAATAGTTATGGCTAGGCTTGTATAGGCCCTAGGGCCGATAGCCTAGTACCTACCTATGAACACAGTACCACTACTCATGCACATAGTACCACTACTCATACACATAGTACCACCACTCATGCATATAGTACCACTAATCATACACATAGTACCACTACTCATACATATAGCACGCATCCAACATATAAATCTACATACACGGAGGTTCTCTCAAAAAACCTACCAAAACACCAGAGACCTACAAAACACAAAACTACTACAACTAACATAGCTCCCACAGCACCCAAGGCACATAGCAAAACCAGTGTCTCACGTACCATGCCCTTAAGGCATAACACTCAAAAAACATTTTTTTGTCATTGGAGATGCCATAGTAAGACATATGTATGTACCACTCACCAAGTTAGATAAGGAGAAAGTCATGGTCAGCTGCCTGTCTGGTGCTAGCATTTGTCAGATGACGCATGCACTCAGAACTCTCGTTGGCATGAACGACCTGAGACGTACCTCACTGGACTATATGAAGAGAGACATGATTGAGCTATGTGTCCCAGGCAGGTATGTCCCTAGCCTCGAGCAGCATATCACCTTCACCTAGACTGATACCACAGTATAAACAAAAAATGATCGAGTTCAATAATTGGCTTAGTTTTTCATGTCATTTAAAGGGGAACCAGTTCCTGTCAGCCTGGGATGGCATGGTCGACAAACCTTGCTGCTTTGCCAGAAATGGTTTGCACCTAGCACCACTAGGCTTTCGGCTGCTGGCAAAAGTGGATGGCTCCCCATAGTGCCTTTTTTAAGCAAGGTCTCGAAAACAAAATCGCTGACATGAAAATTGCCAATCATAACAAAATAAGGGTCATGCTGCTAAATGCTAGGAGCTTAAACCAAAAAACTGTACACCTTGGAAGCATGTCTATTACTAGAAGATGTAGATGTCTGTGCAGTCACAGAAACCTGGTTCAAGGCTTCAGAGAGTACCCCAGCCTTGCAAGGCTACAATGCCTTTCAGACCTTCAGACCACAAGACAAATGTGTGAGAACCAAAGGAGGCGGTGTTTCTATATATATATATATATATATATATATATATATATATATATATATATATATATATATATATATATATTAGAGATAAATTCAGCTCTCACCTAGTTAGACTCGACAACCCCATAGAGTTACTCCAAGTTCAGATTACTGTGGGTAAGACCCCCATTCAAGTCATAACTAGTTATAGATCCCCTCCATGCATCATGATGTGCATCAGCCCTACTTGACCAAACTAGAGTCAATCCAAATATTGGCAAACACTCTGATCATGAGGGACTTCAATTATCTCACCATCAACTGGGAAACCTGCTCTAGGCATAAATCACATGCACAAAAGTTTCTTGACTTTGTTAATTCAAATGCCCTGGAACAAATTGTTCAAACCCCAACAAGAGGAACAAACATACTAGATCTGGTCCTCACTAACATGACAAACAGATGCACCACAGCAACTGTTGGACCTTTGTTAGTTAAATCTGACCACAAATCAGTCACCTTCGGACTGGCATTAACACCAGAACTCACAAAGGGTCAAGTCAGACTAAAAAACTTCACCAAGGCAAACTATCCTCCTAGGGGAATGTATAAATGCATTCCAAGCCCCACCCCCAGCTGTAAGTGGTAACTACAACAAAGCTTACACTGAAGCCCTGTACAATCATTTGATAAGTGTATAGACTCGACTGTTCTAGAGAGAATCAAAGTACAGCCCCAAGTTAAAACAAGCCACCCTGGTGAACATCCAGCATCAACAAACTACAACAAATGCAAGAAGTTGCTGTCTACAAAAACTAAGGTGACTCCTCAACAATGGAAAAGCACCCTCCTCAGCCTCAACAGGCAAATAAGACAACATGTGAAATTCTCTAAGGATTCCTTTGAGAAAAAACAAGTATTCACATCCAAGGATAACCATAAGGCCTTTTACAGCTATGTACGTAGCCTAAAAGCTAAGAACCAAGCATGTGCCGAACTTGTGACTAACTATATCACACACACTGATCCCACAGAGATAACAAACCTGCTAGCAGACAGATTTGGTGAAAATTTCACTCCTCTAGCCCCTCCAAACGTATCACAAGCCTTGCTCTCAACTTTCCTCCCACCCTACATATTTGAAGAGCAGGTCATTAAAGCCTTGTTTAAGGCAAAAAACAGAGCCTCTGTGGGATCAGAGAGCATCCCAGGCTGTCTTCTAAACAAATTAAAACATGAACTAGCATCACCATTAAGTACCCTATTCAATCATAGCCTATCCACAGGCTTTGTTCCTGTGGAATGGAGAACAGAAACAGTTATTCCCTCTGAAAAGGGGGTTTAAAAACAGACCTGGGTAATTATAGACCCATAGGTCTGACCAGCCTCATCTGTAACACCATGGAACATATCATCATGGACCTCATAAATAAAGACATAGACAACCTCCAAATCCTGGATCTGACCCAATTCAGCTTCATCAAAGGCAGATCCTGCCTTTTAAACCTGGTGAATTTCTTTGAAAATGTGACCAGGGTCATTGACAAGGGCAAATCTATGCACACAGCATAACTCGACTTGGCAGAGGCCTCTGACACAATCCCACACTTGGGCATTACTGATAAACTTAGCAAACTGTATGTAAATCCCTTTGTTGTAAGATGGATTGCCAACTCGCTTGCAAACTGGTCTAATACTATCAAAGTGGGTGACTCCACATCAACCAGCAGACCTGTCACCAGTGGGGTGCCACAAGGAGGAGTGCTGGGTCCCCTACTGTTTGGTATATACCTCTCAGAAGTTCAGGCTAAAAGTAAGAGGCTGTGGCTGACCAAGGGTGCACTTTATTGCATCTCCAAATGATGTCAGTATACTTCAGGAGGGTCTTACGCAGATGAACGACTGGAATGTTAGTCACGATCTCAAACAGAATGCAAAGAAATGCATCATCATTCTCTTCGGTAAAAACAATGTCCCTTCACACTATCAACCACTACAAAGTGGTAAGAGATCTAGGATCACAAGTAGACTGCGACCTTAACTTTGACCACCATGTGTCAACTGTAGTAAGGAAGGCCTTCTACATAGTATACATACTATCCAAAGGCATCACCTCTAGAGCAAATGAGGTTTTAATCCCTCTATATTCATTACTAATCAGGCCCATAATTGAGTATAATGCCCCTTTTGGCATGTATCGTACAAAGCACCTGCAGCAATTAGAGAGACCTTAGAGGTTTTTAACAAAGAAGATCAAGGGACTCCAGCACATGCCTTACACAGACCAACTAAAGTCCCTGTCACTATATGCTGCATCGTATAGACTTCTTAGGGGAAACTTATGCCTGGCTTACAGAGCAATTTCTGACCCAGTCCTAATGAATCTGTTGCACATCTGTAAATCAAACAGGACTAGAGCCTCCCATTCCAGTAACTTAAATATGGCCTGTGACTTGAATCGAATGTGCTGGAGGGACAGATTTGTCTCCTAGTGACTGTCGCATCTTTGGCTGCTAATTCAGGTGAAGCAGAGCACCTTTATGACTCTGTTCAAAAGGAACCAGGACGAGTGAATGGGGCACCTTAAATTCTTACTGGGCAGTCATTACTAAATACAGTCCTGGGTATTGACTATAATAGCTATGATATTACATTGGGATGAAACGGCTAGGCTTGAAATGACCTCTGGGTTGAATACCTAGTAGCCTCCTATGATCCTATGACTTGTATTATTTTGCATTGTTACTGTCTATAAAAATCATAATAATTATAAGAGGTGCAAGGCAATTGTGTCTTGTGACCATTTATGCCTTGTCAAAAACCCACCCTTAAAAACTGTCCCTCCTTTGTCAAGGAGGACTAAGCCATTTAAGCCAGGGATCAGTTTGTGAATACCCATCCAGTTGTCCAGTTCCTTGTGTAACATTTCTTGAATTGCAGCTGGGGTCTATTCTAGTGGTGGGGAAAACATTGCATAATGACTGTATCTTTCCACTGTGTTGTATTTATTTGCTGATGAAAATTTAGACCCTGGTTGTGGATTTTGTGTGAATATCTGATTTGTGGAGATGCAAGAGAACTTGGACCACCGGGTCCCTAGCAGCATGGAAGGCAAGGCATAAATCTCAAAAGTGTATAAGATACTGAATAAAGGGACAATGCTTCCAGTCTTTTCTGGTAGCTTAGAGTTTTTAAGCAAGTGGTCTTAGTTAGGGGACAATGACCTCTTTAGATATGGGTGATATTCCTTTGTTAACTGTCTGTGATAAGTAACAGAACTTTCAGACTATCTTCATTGCATGATGATCAAAGGAGAGGGAATTATCAGTCTGTGTGCCAATGTCTCTAAAAACATTCTCATTTTGTAGTGGGGTGTTTTCTATGTTGTGTGCTGGGGAAGAACGGAGTTGTTTACCAAATGTATAAAATAGATCTGATGAAGCGTAGGCAGATCCTACGTGAAAGCGCTAATTTCCTTGGATCCTAATAAATTGTTGCACATAATGGATTAGCTATGGTGAGAAGTGAGAACTGAGAACTGAAAGTAGTATTCCAGGTTTTGTGCTAAGAGGTTGAGAGCTGTCTAAAATGATCCATTAAGTTTTCAGTCATCCTATTTTTTCAAGCTGCTGATTTATAGTAGTGGTATGTTGCACTGACTAGTGCATATGGTTCTGGGGGGTCAAACATGCATGGTGCTAACACAATTTTTTTTTAGCAACTTTCGACCCCAATAAATGTTGGCTTTTTCCAGATTTCTTGCTGCAAAGTTTCAGAGATACAGCTCACTAAAGTTTAGTGCTGCTTATGCTGAGTCTGCTTGTACTGTTAATAGCACAACAGGTAGTGTACTGTACTTGCTGCAGATGCTGTGAAGATATCTAGTAGTAACTATGAACCTGTTATCAGTTTGCCATCCATTTATATTTCATGGTTTCATCTACAAATAAAGTTGTTTGCTAGAGCAGCCTCTTCTTTAGTTACAGATTTCTTTAATGTGGAATTATGTAGATAGCTTTTACTAGTTCTTTACTGATACTTGGACTGTAATAAACTTAAAAAGCTCTCTACAACTATAACTGTATTGTACAAGGAATATAAATTTAATACAATCAGGAAGGTATCAAAGTGCCACTGGCAAAATGTTTTTTTTTTTTTTGAATGTGGGTTTGTTTCAATGAATGTGAATTCAAGTTTCAAGGGCAGATAACTATGCTGTAAATGCAAAATAAAACTTTACTGGCAAATCATTTAGAAATGAAGTCTAAGTCTTCAGAAAAATGCATGCTAAAGCAAGACCCTGATATTCTATCAACTGTCAAGTTTACAAGATCAATTTTTTACTGTTTGTGTGTGTTCCCCCCCTATATTTTGGGCCTTGTCCAGATTTCCTCATTAAGAGGTTGAGAGGTAAATAGCAATTTTGGAAGAAAACATGGAGGGTTTACTTTTATAAATAACTGTAATGATCAGAGTTATACATTACTTTATTTCAGAAAAGATTCTCTAATTCTAATTTTTTCTCAGCTGCTGTGCCTGTATTCATATTAAAATGGTGTTCTTCTTTTCCAGGTGTCCCCCAGTTGTATTGTCTTTATATTTTTGCATATTAAAGACTGAAGTTAGAAAATAAATGACAGACATTGAGTTCAGATTTCCTACTACTATTCTATTATCTTTCTAAGTTTATAAGAGCAATATTTAAAAAATGTGTGTGTGTGTGTGTGTGTGGTAGCATACCTCTCAACTGTCAAAATTTTGACTTCATGTCCTTTAGAAAAATTCATACTAGCACAAATCCTGTTATTCTAGCAACTTCTTCATACTAGCACAAATCTGTTTATTCTAGCAACTTTCTAAGTTCATGAGAGCATTTGTCCATATTTCTTGCACTAAAGGGGTAGGTGTGTGTGTGTGTGTGTGAATGAAACACTAGTTAGTAGTAGGTGGTTAGGGTTATTAATTTACTCAAGCTCAAAACCTGTACCTTAGTTACAGAAAACAAAAAGAATCTACCTACCCTAATGCCATGCATTTTTTTTTCATCTTCTCTGACTCACAGGTTCATTCAAGTCAAGGTGAGTTTGAGTGAATTATTTATATTATATTAGAGCATTACAGCGTAATGCTCTCATCGGGAGGAGGGTAGCAGTATGAGAGCTGTGAGTACAAATTTGAAAATCCTAGCTACACCCCTGCGTGGGAAAGGGACTGAATCTAGTTGCCATTAAAAAATCTGGCTGCCTAAAAAATTGCAATCTTCAGAGGTCTATTCCTCTGCGTTTCGAATGGTATACAGAATCATAACTCTCAACTCCATATTTTTGGTCTATTCCTCATTAAATTTGTGTTTTTCTTTGAATTTTAGACTTCTTGTCCCCACATTTTGTCAGGTTCTGTGCATATTTCTTGCACTAAGAGGTTGAAAGGTATATACAGAATAGCTCTCCAATCTGGGGACAGTGTTCAACATCATTTCTTTTTAGAAGTTGGAAACAGTGCTCAAAATGTGGCCATTCTGGGAAAAGTGGAACACAAGAAATATTTTGTCTTGCATTTTACAGACTGCTTTTATTTATTTATTTATTTACATTGTGTTAACTTGATTAATCTTACTGTACTTAGAATTGACCTACTTGCAGAGGGGATCCAGGCAGAAAAAGCTTTCAAGTAGGAGTAGAAAGGATAAAACAGTTTCAAGTAACAACAGCTAATGAGGACACCTAATAATTTGTGCAGTGATTCTGCAGGTAATTTTGAAATGAAATTACAGCATTTTTCACTTTGTACATAGATGTAGTTGTGACATATACATTTTTGTTAACATTTTTATAGATGGTCTTATACACATATTTACTCTAGAGAATGAATATAATACTTTGCAATGCAAATGATACAAATACTTTTTAAATTGGATCATGGTATATATCTCTAAGTGGACATATTTTGTACATATTGAAAATGGTCATATGAACATTTTTATTAAGTTTCAGTGTTGGAGTAAAACATTTTCCATATTTGTTATATCTTGTTATTATCGACACATATTAAAATAATGTACATTATAATCTTTGATTAGGGGGATTTTGGAGGGTTACTAACCAACACTCACACCAATGGCCTGAAAATCCATCTGTCTTGGCAGGCTGCACAAGAATCAATTGAAACTTAAACAAAAGTGACTTAGTACTGCAAGAAAATCCTTTAATTGAGCAAGTAAAGCAATACTCTATTCAGCTAAGGCAAGTTTTCCTGAGTCCTGTTAAATCAGGGACAACTTCTTTGAATTTCATCAACAAAAAATACCTTAGTGGCTTGAGGTGAATGGAGAAACTAGCCCCCCAACACCCCATGTATGGGGCTTTACATCTTGCACCCCGTACTTACTATAACATCCTGCAAGGTCACATAGCCTCAATGACAGATTGTGAAATGTGATAGCACAAGCTATTGATGTAGTTGGCTTCTGACTGTGCAGTTACCTTTTGTTCTATGTGCTGCATTACATGGTGCTCGTACACATTTAAAATATGTAATCATGCTTTTGAATGCCATTTAATCAGAGTATGCATCACATATTTGCAATTATCAGTATAACGTACCAAGATATTCTTGGCCATAAGTGCATCACTGAATGTCAGGCATTAGGATAGGAAAATTGGTAGGTCATATAAATAAAAACTCCCTACGTTCACGAGTATGATACCGCCCCAGGACACCTCATTCTCCTCTCAGGCACTGGTAGGGTTTCAAATTAGGTCTGAGGGGGTCGGGAGTGATTACCAGCCTCAACGATCAAGGAAAAGCACCAGTGGTCTGCACCACAGGGGACAAAAAATGTTTAAAAATGTATGCTATGCTGATCATGGTGTGCTTCATATATGCACTGCACAGATGGTGGTGCAGTATTAAGCTTCCTACACCGCTAGGTCTGTCAGCACAGTGCAGGTTGTACTCATTACTTCACACACAGTGTGGCCTGGAAGAGCTCGATAAAGAGGAAACATGGGTAAGCAAGCTGGAGGATGATTTGTTTCATGGGCAGGAGTATCAGAAAGTTTAGCCATTCAAAGTTTGGAGCTATGCAAATTGGTGTCCTTATTCAGTTTTACTACTCGGTGCATTAGCTGCACAGTACTGTTTTCAGTTACACCCAGCTAACATTCTGAGTTAAATTATTTTGCATTTTGTACGATTGTTTTATTTAAGATGCTGTCTCACTGTTAATGTGACAGAGTGATAACTGCTAAGTGTTCAAAGCAGAGTTCAGATTATCATAAAGCTTTACATTTCTTACACTCCCCCAAGCATCTTTACAATTTACATGTATGTAAACATAAAATCAGTGAATACTAGCCTGTGGAATGATTTGTTTGACACCTGTTTATTAAATATTGTTATGTTAAATACTTCCATAAAACAGTAGACTGTTTCTAAAAAATGCAACCTGATGCCTTTGTGATAACCAGAGCAGATCTGACCAGGAATGCTGCTGGTAGAATGGACCCTAGTTCTACACTCATTCCATTCTTGCCGATGTATTTAACTACATATCAGCATCACGGAAGATGAATGTCCTGGTCTAAGGTATAACTAGGTACTATATACTATAACTTCTGCAGTCTGTGCGTACTCTGAACTGCAATATGCTTGCAATTCTTTTAAGCACTTTTTACCTCCTCCTCCTCCAGATATGTACTTTGTGGGGGTAGCTTCATCATCCCTGCTGGGGGAAGTAATACTATCAGCATCCTGAAATATGGCCCTGTTTGTCATCTTCACTCAACATCCTCTTTTAAATGGAGACAGGACGGTGCAGGTACACCAAGCCCCCGCTCCTTCATCATGTGAGCAAAACACCACAAACGTCGTGCAAGGATTGTTCACTATGAACCATGAACCTGTCCTCCTGTCCTCTCACAGGAAGAGCTGTCTATAGGTGCTCCGTTCTCCGTCATCTAACTGGTTTCACCATGGGCTTGGTGCATTTGCAAACCTCAGTGTGTTGTGTTTTTGTCTTACACACATACACACACCTACTGTGAAATACTTCAGAAAAGTCTGCTTGGGTTTGTTTACATTAAAACAAAGAAAAGTTACTGGGCTTCCATGAAACATGGAGAAATACCAGGTGGACAGTGTATTCCACCACCCCAAAAAAAAACCCAGATAACACACAGTTGTAAACTTTCACATTTTTCCTCTGCAAGCTGTACCTTTTTAAGCATGATTGCTACCAGTCTTGGCTGGTATCCCAGACTAGAACATTTCACTTCACCTTATTACAGAGAATTTAGTTTTCACGTGTGAATATGTATGTATACACATATACATATGCACACCTACGTTCATACATTGACACACAAACATACATATATACATATATGCGCGCGCACACACACACACACACACACACACACACACACACACACACACATTGCACATAACAGTGACTAGTTTATTTGCACTTTCCAGTAAGTACTAAAACCCGCCATTATTTAATAAATGGGCTTGTTCAAATGATCTTTATAACCATGATCCAGACTACTGGGGACACTATAAATTCATTGAATTAAAATATACAGTAGCAAATCCAAACTTTTCATTTTTGTAAAACAAAAAAAAAATCAAATGTACTCATCAGTTTATAACATCTAGTATCACTCTAAAATTCTAATTTCAGCAACAGGCAGTAGGAGATGTGCTCTCATTTGTATGCTCAGTATTGGTCTGAAAACATTCAGATTTAGGAAGTGGGGATACAGTGTTAATTTCAATAGTGTTATAAAACAGGCGAGTACAAAGATCGTTATGGGGTGCCTAACTGAAGGCACAGTGGTGCAGCAGATAGCGCTGTTGCCTCACAGTAAGAGGTTCCCCCATTCGATTCTTGGCTGGGGTGCCTTGTCTGTGGAGTCTGCATGTCCTCCCCGTGTTCATGTGGGTTTCCTCTGCATGCTCTGGTTTCCTCCCACATTCCAAAGGCATGCAGTAGATGGGCTGAGTACTCTAAATTGGTCATCGGTGTGAGTGTGTGATGTGGAAGAATTAACAGAGTAGGGCTACGCATCCAGCAGTGTGAACCTTGGCTCTACATGATTGCCACTGTTGAAGTGACACCCTGACCCCATGTGTAAAAATGGGAAAAAAGCATTGTGGATGGAGGGATGAAACTGATTTAAAGTTTAAGGTGTCTTAGTCAAAGCAGAAATAGTTTCACATATGCCTGATGAATTGATAAAGCAGCAGCAAAACACATATATGTTAAGGTGAGGTGAATACATTGGTAGAGAAAATGACAGAAGGGCCAAATTATGGAATATGTATCTTCCTGAAGGTGGTGTAACATCAGAAAGAATAAAGTTATAGGCCCAGGCTATGTACAAGATAAGAATAACAGAATAATACTGTTTCTAAGAAATCAGTGGGACTTAAGCGAGACTGTCTACGTGGAGGTCACAGCAGCTAAATACTTTGTCCATCAGTCAATCCCTCTCTTCTCTCTTTGACCCATTACATGGTCAACAGCACATTACACTGTGGGCAGCATCTCTATCCCATTTTCAGGGGGAATGGCATTATTATTAGCCCCTCATTTACTGGCGCCAGGAGTGGCATGATAGTCAGTGGTTAGAAACTCTATCATATATTGTGGTTGGATTCCCATTGTTTCTACTTTGACCTGAAAGAATACATGACAAGGAAACTAAGGTACACATGCACTGACAGAACCCCTCTGTACCTTAATACTGTTTGACATGCTTTAGGAACCTCCAAACCCCTACAGTTAAAAATCTCTCATTCTTCCACAAACTCAGGAGACCCGATCTTTGGCAACCTGATCACTTCATGTAGCCTTCTGACACTCAGGAAGTATTTGAATCTGAATCACCTCCTATGCACCCAGACCTTGGACCAATCAGTTTGCAAGAGCTAAAAAAATATCATATTTATGACATTTTTTGGCATATAGAAAGCAAGTTACAAACTGCATATCTTCTCAGCTGGTATTGATTTATTTGTTAAGTGAACTCGGATACATAATTTCCATTTATTAGAAATATGCTGAATGGTTATACTAGGAGGACAGAGACAGAGGAAAAAGAGAAAGCAAAAGTGTTAAATATTCCCCTTTAATACCAATGGTGTTCCAGTTTGCAAGCATTATTTTTCTAGCTATATGATCTCACAGATACCTAGTACTGTGCAAAGAATTGCTTGATAAATGCCCTACACTGAGCTCAAGCAATGTTACAGTACAGCTGAGGGACACAAAAGTTGGCTTTCATTTTCAGTACTGCATCTGAAAGTGAGCAAGGGAGGGAAATGAATGAAGCGTGACCAAGAGATAATGTAATGGAATTTTGTTCCTCAGACGCCAGACAGGTACATGCCCCTGAGGATATCACTGAAAGGGAAAGCATTGCACTGTTTTTCATAAGGTTACCTAGTTACATATTTACATAAATGACATAGCACACTTTGCTGCAGAGATGACAGATTTCATGGTTGCATATTTTTTCTGTGCACAGGACAGATCAGGTTATGAGACTGTCAGTAGGGACATATGATGATTATCTGAATCAGAGATGGCAGATGCATGCAAAGGAACAAAAGAAGAGACACATATGTAGTAGTCCTGGGGGGTGGGGAGGGGTTTTAGCAGGGAAGGTGGAACATTACTGAAGGGAAGGGCTGGTGAAATCAGAGAGACACGTTATTTGGAATACATGTGGCAATCTTGTGGTGCATCAACCATGTCATTGACCAGGAAGCAGTTCTGCACAGCAAATATATCATTTCCACTTGTAAACCACGTTTGGACATTGATTTGAAACTTTAGAGGACCAGCTGAAAGGGAATGGCTAATCATACCTTGATAAGCTGTTACTCTGAGGGTGTTACTTGGGTCATTAGGTGAAGGTTTGATAGTCCTAGTGCACAGGTAGTCATGGAAACTACATAGGGGGAAGGGAGGAGTTGGTACTGACTGCAATGTTATTCTTCAGCTTTGTAGTAAATTCATATCATTCTGTGGCCTTGCATGTAACATCCCCTGTCAGATGTGTAACTCACATGTACAACACTGGCACTCTATGCATTCAATAGGAGGTAGATGGGACAAGCTGGAACATTAACTAAAGCATTGTTATGTGGATGACTGCTCTTTATTTGATGGGGGGGGGGGGCAGACAGCCTAACCTGAAAGACATGTAGCACATCCAATTTGGCAAAGTCTGTGACTGAGACTAAGCCTTACTATGGTTCTTATGACAAGGTCAGCCATTTCACTGCCTGCCTTGCATCTCAGAGAACACAGGCTGAAGATTCTTTTTCACTGTGTAATTGAATGCAGCAGAAGCATTTATAAATCACTATATAGTTAATGACAGTTTGTTAACTGTTACAGTTGAAAAGTTTACATATTTCCAGAAACTAGATGTGAGGTATGGGTAGACTAGGCTGCAAGGACAGCTTGTCAAATGTGGTTTGAAAAGTATACTATGTCAGTAGTGACAATAGCAAGGAATAAAAAACTCATTGTGTTGAGACAGTAGGAGCTGGATGCAGCAGTAGCCATAGCCCCCTGTTAACAGAACATTACTCGAGAGATCTTGAAAGTACTGGGGGATAAGTGAAATCACTCTCTCTCTCTCTCTCTCTCTCTCTCTCCCTCTCTCTCTATCTATATATATATATATATATATATATATATATATATATATATATATATATATATATATATATACACACACACACGTGTGTGTGGGGGGGGGGGTCTACACTGCTGTGCCGCCCCTCCCACAAAAATTAGATCTCTTACTCATAGCATGTCTCCAGGCAAACATGAGGGAGAATTAATTTGTTTTTCTTGCATAGGCTACGACTTATCTGAAACAGGAAAAGGGGAATGCCATTAATGGCTGCTTACTTAGACATTAAAGATTCAAAGACAGAAAGACAGAATACTGTGTGAAATACCGAAAGTTGGACTCCTTAGGTCAGATTGATTTATCTGCATATATGCTTTCTGGAATTTAGATACAAAGACATTTCAAAGTACACTAAAACCATCTGAAAATAACTGAAGTCAGACCTGAAAAAGCCAAGGCAGCTATCGTTGCCCATGAAAAATGGCAGCACTGATATGTTGGAAAAGAAACATATCTTGAACTAGTCAGTTAAAGGAGGAGATGCTACAGCAAGTCCTGTCTTATATAAAAAGTGTCATATTTCAGCTTTGACATACCCTCAGAGTCTGTATGCATTTAAGGGGCATACGTAACCTAGGGATATCCTTTTTTGGACACTGCATCCTGGTTCTTTGCAGAACTAGTTGCAGAAGGGGAGATGTATGTGTGTGTACTGCTCTGAAACTTTTCCACAGGTTCCATTGTTCCTCTAGAAACAAGTCATTATTCTGTGATATGCTGTTGTAGCAACACAATACGCTGACCCCTATTCTTGTAAGTCTAAGTGTGGTTCTTTAAGTAGATTGTATAGAGCAAACATCCATGCTTCTGTCATTGTGAACATGCATGTAGTTCCTCTGCCTTATATAAACAGCACTCCCAGCTATGTCTGAGAAAAATAATGCAGGTTTGGTCATGTATTCTCCATTGTCTTGCTAAATTATATCACATCTCTATTTCAGAATGAGAAAACTGGTTTATACACATACACACATTTATGGTACTTCAAAGAGTCACTACTCTGTGGCAAGCTCCTCCCCCAACATGAAATTGCCCAGTACTAAAGTGAATGGGATAGGTTCAGTATGGGACTGTTGCCAGACTTGTACCTAATCATGAAATGAAAGGGCTGCAGTGAGAAAGCCCACCTACATAATTAAATATTCATAAATTGTTGCTTTTACAGCTACTGCATGATTGCATGGTCAGTTATTAAGTGAAGCTTTCTGTTAATAAGAAATATTGCAAGGGTGACATTTTCCCTCTAAGGCAGAGTAACATGTCTCTGTACTAACTATTTCCTGAGAAAACACCACTCCTATCACTACGTCTGATGCATCAGTGTACACAGTGCTGGGTTTTGTGAAGGCAAGGGCAACTAAGACAGGCTTTGAACGTAAGATACCTTTCAGTCAATTAAAAGCCTCATCTACTTATAGTCTATCTTATTTTAATAGGCACCCTTCCCTTTTAAAGTTTGTGAGAGGAGAATCTATAGTGGTAATGTTGTGTAGAAATTTTATATAGCAACCTGCTAATCCTAAGGATGCCTTCACTGGTCATAGGCCAGTTTTGATTGATTTATCTGTTTGGGATTTAATTACCCTTCTGCCAGTCACATGCCCTAAATATCTGGTTTCTGTCATATGAAGCTTACTTTCAGCAGCATTGACTGTATGTCCTACCTAAGAATCCACCACAAGAGTGAGAGGAATGTGCTAGTACCCATTGGTTAAACAGAGTGATAAAAGGCCCTGCTTTACTAAGCCTTCCAGAAGCCCATCATCATGAGGCACTGAATAAATATCAGATCTGGACTATGGTATTCAGCTTTTGGAAATCAGTACACAATCTTCTGGAGCTGTCTGGCTTAGACACTGACACAATTAGACTCCAACTCCTCAATAACTCCTAGTTTAAGCATTTTGTTGATTTATTCATTTGTTGTTTTTTGGGGATTTTGGTTTCCTATACAGTTTTAGGTTTACCTTCTCCCCCTCACTATCATGATTGTATTAAATATGCCCTACCAGTTCGCTTACAAAAAAAAAACCTTCATCTATAAACTCTTTTACTTCTTATTTTTGGGTCTTTGACAGTGTTTCATCTACTTGAATAGCAGAGATAAAATTTCGTGATAGCATACTGTTTGTGTCTTTATAAGCTCCCAAGCTGACTACAAAAACTTCAGCTTCCCTCCACACTTTTATTACATATATGTGATAGTTTTGCCCAGATTTTTCCATTTCATTTTGCCTTATTTTTTTATTTCACTTCTTGTAGTTTCTGTACTGCCTCAAAGGGTCCTTACCATCTTGCTAGGAATTTATTTTCAGCAGATGGAACTAAATACTAAATCCTGTTTTAAATGTCCTAAGTCTGGGATTTTTATTATACACTCTCTGTTGTATCTTTTGTGTCCACAGACATTTCCTAAGGGTCTGTATTAAAAGCACAAAACTGCTTTTGAGCGAACACGTAAAGAGCGACACATATTCATCGAACCACATTTAAGCGATTCGGTGAATAGTCACAAGGCAAGGAGGTAGTTGGCCAGCTACACGGAGTTGCTCTTTCCTTCGCTATAGTGCAGTCTCGGAGTTGGTATATTTAGTTAGGGGGGGGGGGTGAAGCCCCTCACCTGATAATGGTTTTTCATTTTTATTTTTTTCCGAACAGCCACGTGAATTTTTTCACTAGGAAAAAATTTGATTATCTGGCCATTTGCTATTTACAGGTTTCACGTATTATGTGTTGACTTTTATGTAGTCGTACATATGCGCTTTCATTGTTCTGATATAGACCCGTTTCCTAACTATAGAGTAACAATTTATTCCGCTATCTTCTAAGTTTTCAAAGTATGCTATTACAATTTTAAATGGAGATTTTTCCACCTCCCAAGTCTCCAAGTCTCCTTTGCTATGTCCAGCTATCATCATGAATGTCAGCCATAAGTTTGGGGAGCATCTCTTATAGCAAAAAGGAGATAGGGAAATAATTGATCCAAATTCTTACCATCTTGTTCTGTGGCCTTGTTTAGCACAAACTTCTGAATATTATTAAAGCGTGCCACTAACCCATCAGTTTGAAAGTGGTACACTGAAAATCTTGGCAGTTTTACTTTAAAATATTGACTGCTGGCACATTACCCTGGAGATAGATTGAATTACTTGTCCATGAGTATTCTTTGAGAATTCATACCCTGCAGAAAATTAACAATAGTTTTCTATAATCTTTGTGTTGGCTTTTCTCACTGATGCTGCTTCAGTAAACAGTGGCATGGTCAACAATCATTAGAATGTATTGGTAGGCATTACTATATTTTACTAATGGACCAACAAGATCCATGGCTATCTGCTCACACTGGGAAAAATGCATAAAATGGGTGTTACTGAGGCATTCCAAAGTGAACAGAATTGTTTGACTGTGTTAGGCATAAATATCAGCAGACTTCTGAACCTAAAGTGGTGCCTTCTTTTGACATTCTGGGCAGGCTATATAGAAGTTTGCAGTGTCTTTCATTATATCAGGTTGGTAAAATTCAGCTGAAGTTCTAAGTTTGGTTTTGTTCATCCCTAAGTGCCCTCATCAAATATGGCTATGTGCCTCTTTCATAACGTGTTCTATAAGGTTCTGTAAGGTTCTGGAACAAACAGTGATTGTGCTGTTTCATTCCACAACTCACAATACAACTATTAGATGGGATCATTTTACTCATCTGCATCTCCTCCTCTTCTGGCCACATGTTCTTTGGCCTAGCCTAATGTATTATTTTCCCAATGAGTATATTTTGGCCACAGAATGTCTAATTCTCCTCCCTCCCCCATAATTTCCACAGTGATTTAAACCGAGGGAAGTTTTGGCCAATTATGATATCAAGTGTTAAATTAAGTACCAAAGCTACAGGACGTTTACATCCTTGTGTGTTATAGGATACTTCTTGTCTTTATTGCCATGTTACTTCCACCTTTCTGTTGTCATTTGTTATATATTTACAGACATATAGATCATTAATAAGTGTGGTCATGCATCCAGAATATTGTAGCTCCTTCAAAACCTTCCCATCTAGCAATATTCTACATTTGGCTAACTTGAGAGTGATACAAAGACAATACGCCGATTCTGTTACTCTAACAATTACTATATTACATTCCATCAGCACATTTTCTTTATCAAAATGGTTAGAAATCACAGTTTTGTTCAGTATAGCAATTTTATTACCAGCTAAATGATATTTGTTTGCTTATTATTTTTATGGATAGGGATAGTCTGATAGGGCAAGAAAAGTCCCTTTTCAGCAGAGGCCTGGGGAGAAAAGCTGCAGTGAGAATAAAATACATACAATAATGTTCTAATGCAAAGAGTTCTAAGGAAAACACTATTATAAAATCAAGACAATATACAGTAGTGTTCTAATGAAACACTACATTAAGAAAAATAACAACATGGAGTAATACATATAATTCTAAGAAAATATATTAATATAAAGATCTTGGACAGTGTTATTCAATTTATCCAGCATTAAAACAGTGTAACCTGATCTTATAGTTGGAAGAAAACAAAATAGGGTAGGGGGAAGTATGAGGAAATAGTTGGAAAGTAGGAAAAGATGATGGGACAAGATATGAAGGAAAAGTGAGAATTTAGGGAAATAGGAAGAAAGGGAACAATTGCAAAGAAATGAAGGAGTGATAGTATAGGGTAGCTATGCAAGTGACTTCTAGCCAAACCTCTTAAATGGCCAGATGTTTGTGGAACGGCCATATTTTTACCTCATATTTTGGTCTCTTCCTCATAAATTTGTATTTTTCTGGCAAATAACTGATGATTGAAGTCACTAAAAAAATTACATACATTTCAGTTTCAGACTTCACATCCTTCAGAAAATGCATGTCAACACAAAACCTCTAGCAAATTCCTAAGTTTATAAGAGCAATATTTAAAATCTATCCCTGTGTTTTGGCCTTTGCCCCCTCCTCCCATTATTTCAGGCTTTGTCCAGATTTCTTGTGCTAAGAGTTTGAGGTATGCTTATGGCTTGTGATTAAGGTGCCTATAAACTAGGTGTCTTATATATGTGGTAATGACTTGAAGGTTCCACATTAACCTGATAAGGTACAAATTATCTTGGTAAGGTACATGAGCACAGCCAGGAGTCACTCATGTGTCATTTTACATTGGGTTTGGACCCTTCTAATCTGTTTGCTTTAGTAGAAATGGAAACTTGTTCTTAAGTTTGATTATATAACTGGAGCACAGAGCATCACCTGCAGCATTGTTTGACTTTGTGGTGGCCAGAAGATGTTTTTCACTGGAGAGTAACTCTCTGTATGGTGAATATTACTAAAGGACTTTTTTTTGGGGGGGTGGCATTTATCAGAGTTGTGGATAAAATTATGAGCTGTGACTTGTTGGAAGTAGATTAGGTGTTTCAGTACTTCTAACCATTGTAGTTGTTTTAAGGTGAGGCATTGATGGGTCCTGTATAAGAAGTTTCTAGAAAATTTTGCTGCTTTGTTATAGCATGCCTCTGACTTTGTTGTGTGGTTTGTAGGTTTATAAATATGGATGATGCATACAGGAGTGTGGAAAGAAGGTAAGACTTGGCATTCTTCTTCTTCTTCTTCTTTTGGATTTTCCTGGTTAGGGGTCGCCACAGCAGATCACCTGTCCACTCATGATTGGCAGAGTTTTTACAGTGCCGAGTTGCCAACCCGGTGCCTAACCTTCCACAGAAGGCTCACACACATGCACACACTCAGCCTAGGGCCAATTTTAGAGTGTCCAATCCACCTACAGCATGTTTTTGGGATGTGAGAGGAAACTGGAGCACCCAGAGGAAACCCATGCGACCACAGGGAGGACATGCAGACTCCACACAGAAGGCTCCCAGCCGAGGATCAAATCGGAGAACCTCTTGCTGTGAGGCGACAATGCTAACCGCTGCACCACCGTGGCCGCCCAAGGTAAGACTTAGCATTAGTTTTCCTTTTTGTATCAGTAAGGAATGGGTTTGACCAGTACAGAAGCCCATTTTTGGTGGGTTTTGATGACTGCTGTATTTGCTCATCAATTTTTAGATTTTTGACTTTAGTTGCAACTAATAGTTTTGTGTGGGTCACCCTTTCTATGGAGGTGTTATTGGAAGTTGTAATATAAAAAAAGTGTTTCAGGGCAAAGAATTATGTATGAATAACATTAATTTTCTTTTCTTAAGGTTTAAAAGCAAGCTTGCATTGTGCATAGTCAGGATTCAACAGAAGAAAAGGATGCTTGGGTGACTGAAGTTTTGTAAGACTTGTTGCAGTGCAGCGAAGGGTGGTGTCATTGCTGTACATCACAATGGTAGCTTGCTTAGTAGTTGAGTGGGGCTTGTTTATAAATATATTAAATAGAAGGTGGCCAAGAATTGAGTCTTGAGTGGCACCTACAGGAAATGGAAGGAAAGTTGAATAGGTGTGTTGGCATTTTACAGTCTGTTGTCTGTTCTTAAAGTAGCTATTGAATCAGCATAGCATAAGTTAGGACAGTCCTAGGGATATGAGATCAGTTATTAATTTGGGATGAGAGACAGTATCAAATGCTGTAAATAAGTCAAGGTAGATGGATGAGACTAAGTGACCTGCATTTCTATGGTGACTGATTATGTTGTCAAAATTTAGAAGGGCAGTTGAGGTGATGTGACCTGGGTGACTGTATTGTTGTGTCTGCAAGAGGAACTTGCTGACAGTGAAATGCTCAAGGAGCAGTGTGTGAATACATTTTTCTAGGATATTGTGGTAGGTTTGTGGATATAGAATTGTGCTGAGTTCTTACCTTTGTGAAGGGGTAGGATACAAGATTTTTTCTAAAGTGTTGGGACATGGCTCTCTGTAATGCAGTGGTTAATAAGTATGGAGACTGACTGGGTAGACTAGCAGATCTGCAGCAATTTTTTATGTATTGACTTGGAAGGTTATCTGCAGCTAGACTTGTAAGCTCACCTCAAAAGAACAGGCTATATTTGTTTGTGCTATAACAGTAACTCAACTTTGCCCCCCCCCTCAGAGGAACAGTGTACCCTTGTGTGTGCCATAACAATAACTCACCTTTGCTCCCCCCAAAAGAGCATTGTATCCTTGTTTGTGCTATCCAACCCGCCCTTCAGTTTTTGGCAACTGCATATTATATTATTCCCAGTTAATATCCTTACACATTTTAAGCCCAATGATATAGAATGGCTTACACACTGCATGTGTCAGAGTACTGGTCAGATAACTGATGAATAACCAAGAAACACAGAAAGGTAAGACAGAGCTATATGTTTGTAAGCAATAATCATAGCAGGCTGTGAGATCACCAAGTGTACAATGTCCAAATATAATACATTTAATAAATGTACAAATAACAGTTAATGGTTTGATAGTGTAAATTCTGTTGCAGTTGGTTGTGTGAAGAATGACTTCAGTTCTTTGCTGCAAAGCTGTTTGTGTGACAAAGAGGCATAAGGCACCCATATTGTTTTCTGAAGGTGCATTGGAGTGAGAGTTGAAATCCAGACCTATGTAGAAATACCTTATTTGTAATAACATTTTCTACCTGTGTATGTCATAGATTGCTTTTCCTCATTTCAACTATTTCTCCCTTTTTTTGGCCACTGTTTGTGTGATGTGCTGTGTAGCACAAACACAGGAACCAGAGAAAATGAATGTCAGGCTTAGCTCTGATTTTTCTCATTTGTGAGAAGCTTGGCAGTGCGCAAACTGGATAAGCAGACCACCCAGAAATAAACAGCCAAAAAAAAAACATATACATTCAATCAATGCTATTGCCTGTGGCAGCAGGTATAAGTGTAAGGCTGGAGTACAGATGGTCCTGGGTTCTAGCACAGCATGTGCAACTTATTTTTCACTGTTGTGACATTGCAGTTTATAGCAATGAACTGAAACATGAACAGCTGTTATTTCAACTCTCTTCTGGTAATAGGTGTTAGAGTAGGACTGCCATATACATGGTCCTGGGTTCAAATACAGCATATTCCATACACTTTTACTGTTGTTCCACTTCCCATTATAGTCACTCTCACTTATAACACTTGACATGGTGTACATGATATTAATTACGTGTATGAGGGCTGAGACACTAATATTGTATCAGTTATTTATTAATTTATTTATCGATGTATTATCACATTTATTATCACATGTATGACTGTGGGTATACTGTGAACTATATTCCTATGCCACGACCTTCACATTTGTCAAACACACATACACACATACACAACTGCCTGTACATCAAATAAACTTGAAATTGCTTTGCTTGTCACTGCTGTGCATCACTTACCAGTGCTTACAGTGTTTGTGCAATGGTAAGCAGTGCACAACATTTTCAAACAGTGTGCACACTCCCAGTAAATGTGATAACTGTAGTTGGTGGGAAACCATCATTCTCCATTGCTCTTGATCCATGATAAACATGGCAGGCATTCTCGGAGAGAGTGTGATATTTAGGGCTCAGATATGGGATGTCCAGAAGTCTAAGATTTTTGTTGGACTCCTAGAGAAACACCACAGTGCCAGGTTGCTGCAGGGGGACTGTTCTGGGTCCCAGTATAAGTCAGAGGCTTGGCATAGTTTGACCTGGGCTGTAACCAGTGTCACCAGTATCCCCCGCACTGGTGAACAATGTAGGCAACATTACAATGACCTCTGGAGAAGGAAGAGGGGTACCTCATTGCTTGGATTGAGGAATGTAGGACAGATGACATTCCACAGATGTGTAAATATCAACTATAGAGAGTACTTGTACTTAAAAGCTGAATATAGGTAAGACTGGTATTCATAGTGGTATTCTGTTCTGTTTTTCCATAGCCACCATGGAAAGAGAGTGCAATGTTAGGATCCAGGGTGCAAGATTGGTGAGGATGAGTGAGGCATGTGGTATGTATGCAGTAGAAGAGTAGTGTTATTGTAGCATTAAAATTTAAAGATAGCTTGTTTAGTATGTTATACAGTTGCATCAAATTGAGCATGCATATCTCAACTGTAAAAGCAAGTATACATGCATTAGTCTGTAGCACAAACCAAGAGTACAATACTAGACTTTAGTCAGAGGTGGTGGGTTCAAATACCACACTTCCCAAGTATACAATACTGTTAAATCTTCGGTTAGCTGTAACTTAAAGTTTTAAAGTAAAAGCTCTATACCAGTGACACACATGCCCTGCTGTAAACTGTAATATGTATAACTGGAACATGCATATGTGCAATATATGCACGTGCAAATGAGTACTTGCTGCAATCTGTAGTATAGTGTGCATTTGTTAGTAGGTGGTAGTCTTAAAAATGATAGTTATCTGTTAGGAGGTGGTAGTCTTAAGAGTAAAGGTTAAGATAATAGAGTCAAATAATTGTATTAATGTATTGCATGTTACATATGAAGGTACTAGTTTTATCTCTTTTTTTCTCTCACCCCAACCAATCCTCATCTCTCTTTTTTATTTATTTATTTTTTATTTTATACTATTATGTGGCATCAAAATGTGTCCATGTCATCCATGTGTACCACATCATGAAATGCTCCACAGAGCAGCTGGGTAGGCCAGCCCCACAGGATCCACCTGCCCCCACTCCACGGCCTTGACTTTGTTGCCCAGCAAACCTGGGAGCCAACCTGGCAGCACCACCTCTGCTGCCTCTGCACTACCTTCACCCGCATTTAGTCCTACCCCAGAGGATAGTCCAATGGTTCCCTCCAGGACCAGTGGTAGAGGTGGTGAGTTTATCACCCATGCTTAACTGTCAGGGATGGTGCATAGGGTTGTGCACTGCATTGTTGGTGCACACCTACACCAGAAAGAGAGGCTGCTCTCCTTCATTTTACTTAGGACCAAGAGGAGGTGAAGGAAACATTGAGCGCTCCAGCCAGTGACGGAGTGAGGTGACAATGATGACAGTCAAGTGGATGAGGACTCATTTCTAGCTGTCACCCCTCTTGATGACCATGGGCTCTGAATGTCTCCCCCTCACCCCATCCATGGTGTCCACTGACCTCGTGTCCATTACTGTCCCTGTGTCTTGTTTTGTTTGTCTTGTCTGAGTGCAATGGCTTTCTCACCTACCCAACTTACCAGACCCAGACATACCTATGCACCATCCCCAACATTCCTCTCTCATAAAAAAATGGTCACCTCTCCCAAAAAAGAAAAAATTCATCCCATACATAGCTCTCCATTTTGCACATGTGTCTTCTTGACACACTTGATTCAGTCCAATTGGCTATACAATGTGATGTGGTCACCCCCTCTCTCTAGAGGCGACAGTCCAAATTCAGCTAATATTCTGCATATATTATCAGTTTTTATTGTTGAAACGGATAGCTATGGTTCTTTCCTACCTCCCTCCTGCACATTCCTGTATTGCTTTCCATTTGTTCTTCACCCTACTTGCTCCCCATTTCACCACTCTCCTATCTTCCTCATTTCTTTTCTTTAATACATTATTGCACAGTGGTACGCATCACACACCAATGCACAGCAACAGTAATACAAAATATCTTAAAAGTGTTAGATTCAATTGCAATCAAACCCAGTACTATCTGGACCCAAAAAGGAATGTATCACTGCATTAACTGCATTAACACGTGCCACCACAAAGTCAGTTAAATAGCAATTGTATTCTAGAGGCTCAGTACTAACTGTCAGATTTTAGCAACGGGGCTTGCATTTGTGCAATGCTTAGCAGTGCACAAACATGTGTATCTCACATGTGTATGCACTTTGTTAACTGTCGCACAAACCCGTTGCTCACTTTGCTATGGAAATGTTGATATTATGTTGTGTCACTGATGTTTACTGTCCATTTCCTTTGTATGACACAAAATTACATATAGAAACATTACAAGCTGAGGGCCCTATCTAACTATATGCCAAATATTTAAAATACATCCATGTGTTGGCACCCCCCCCCCAAGCACTACAAATCTAGGATCTCAGTACTTTTTCCACACATATATCAACCACACTGCAAAATGTAATATCAAATGTTGTGTGCTATGCAATGCACATCAATCTGGTAACATGCAGAACTACAACTATTGACTCATATGACTAAAACACCTTAACTGCAAGGTTACTGCAGGAATCAGCATGAACCATATTCACAGGGACATAGGTGACCTTCTAAATGCTTGACTCTACCTATGTTGGTTTTGTCAAGGGTAGATCTTGCTTATTGACCCTTGTGGACTTCTTGGATACTGACCCCAAAGACCTGGATGATGGATAACAGACATACTACCTATAAAACAAAAAAAAAATAAAAATTTTTTAAATATTTTTATTTTCTTTTTCACCTTTTTCCATATTATATACTTATATTTTTAGAATTTATAGGTTCATAGGTTCATAGGTTTATACTAGGCTATCTGCCCTAAGGCATTTATAAGCCTAGCCCAAATTTTTGTGGCTTACGCCACCCCTTATATGAAAAAATACTGTGCCCATTAGTTTGTTGTGCCTCTGTCCAGCAGTGACACAGAGATGGTTCCCGGGGTAAACCTACGATATCCCATCCACAGGTCTAGATTTCTCTTGAACAGAGTCAGCGAGGTGCTCTGCCTCACATGGACCGGGATTTTATTCCACAGCATAGGGAGTCTCTGAGTGATAAATCTATCCCTCCAGCACGTCCTATTTATATCCGTGCTAAGGTTTAAGTCGCTTGCTCTAGTGGTTTTGGTGGATTTGGATTTTTGAGGTGGAGCATGTCCATTAATTCCGGGTTGGACATGGCCTTGTATGTCAGGCACATGTCACCTCTGAGCAGACGGTATGCGACTGAATAGAGCTGGAGTTTCTTCAATCTGGCAGCATATGACAGATTTTGGAGTCCCTTTATCCTTTTGGTGAGGAACTTTTGGGGTCTCTCCAATTGCTGCAGATGTCGGGTGAGATACATCCCGAATGGGGCATTGTACTCAATCATTGGTCTGATAAGTGAAGAGTACAGGGGAACAATGACCTCACTAGATCTGGATGTGAATCCCTTCATGATCAGGTGGGCAATATAGAAGGTCTTTCTAACCACTTTAGCAACGTGAGTGTCAAAAGAAAGGCCACTGTCAACCTGGGTCCCCAGGTCCCTGATAACCTCTTCTGTGCTTAGTGGATTGCCACCTATATGGTAGCTTGGGGTTACCTTGTTTTTCCCGAAGGGTATGACTATACATTTTTTGGCGTTTAACTTCAGGCCATGGCTCTGGCACCAGCTATCTGTTTCCGTGAGTCCCTTCTGAAGGATATCCGTGTCCGATGCACTTTCCACTATGGCGCCCAGTTTGCAGTCGTCTGCAAACTTTGTCAGCCAAATTCCTCCCATGTTGGCCTGTACTTCTGAGAAGTAGATGCCAAACAATAGGGGGCCAAGGACCGAGCCCTGTGGGACACCACTTGTGACCGGCTTGGAGTCTGACATAGCGCCAGCAACTCTAACTCTGTGGGTTCTGTCCTTAAGCCAGTTTGCAACCCATCTTGTGACATATGGGTTTACATTTAAGCTGGGTATTGTGTCTTTATTATAAATATCATTATCACAATAGAAAAAAACAAGTATTTATTACATGTGTCTCACTAACTCTCATAATTAGTAATTATTATTATTATCATTATTTTTCTTCTATTTGTTTTATTTTTATAGGTAATACATGTAGATGCATTTATTAAGTAGTTTATCTTCCTTATATAGGATGTAGTGTTATTCTACCACTATTATTTTTTATCCTCTTCTATCACTATTGGAGCTCCTCTTGCAATTAATATAAGTACTCCTCTTTTCCTGTGTCCCAGATATTCTGCTGAATAACCATTCTGAAGACCTTTCTTTATCAACTTCACATGTTCAGTTCATTCCAAGTGTGTCTGTCCTGTAGCATAGCTATTTGCATTCTACATTTTAATATAGTTCAATATTCTTTCTTTTTTGTATTTATCTGTGAGACCATTGACATTTAAAGACATTACAGAAAGCATAATTGCATTAAAAAGTTATTATATCCACCTTCTATGTATAACACCTTTTTAAATGTCTAGTTCCAGCTTTTGTGCTACATGCATACACTGTTTGGCTGGTTGAACTTTTATATAGTTGTTTCTTGTCATTTCCATTTGAGTCTATATCACATCTCACAATTTTTTTGTCTTCTTGAAAGCCCTCAAAAAAAAAAACCTCCAATACCCCCCTAAAACCTAATATTTAATACTAACACACAAAACTATGTACATCTTCAAATATTGAAGTTTTACCCTCCTGACAGGAACAAATGTCACAAATTGACAGCCAGACTCACAGACTTGAGTTAACCTAAAAGAAATGTTATCCATGCTAAGACACATGGTATAGCCTGTGCTTCTAAGTGCTAACTGGTTTTGTCTTATCTTTATAGCTCTCCCAGCTGGGAAAACTCCTGAATGCTTTCAGAGGACATTATCTCCTAGCCAGTTTATCTTATTTTTCCCCAGCCAGTCACAGCCAATCACTCTCCACCAGACTGCAATGAATTTATCTTTATCAGTTTGTCTCTATGGGAACATGAGAACCAGTCAATTTCTCTATCAGATTGCTTCCAGGGAGACATGAGAGCCAGATACATAATTGCTAATTAGCATACATTTATTTACTAGAAAAAAGACTCATAATACACAATATTCTTTTTCCTTTACTTGTGTTCTCTTAAGACTTGTTACTAACTCAATCTGAGGTCCTTAATTTAGCCATTTCCCCATGCAAGAATGAGAAAAAAGCACATTCATTTCTCTTTTGTCATGTTCTTTTAATCAGGCTTTTTTTACACTGCAGTGCCTACATTTCTTAAAACTGAACAAGAAGAAAGAGAGAAGGGAGAAAGACAGGAAAAAAAAGAAAAAAAGAACAGCAGCAACATATATTTACAATCCCAATTACAATTAAAAATGACTGAGAAAACTTTATTTTATAGTGTGCAAAGAAAACCAAACACCACCAAAATAGTACTATTAAGAAAAATAGTTTTATTTACTTACAGTTAACTTTCTCCTCTCTCTTCACTTCCCCAAAGCATTTTTCTGAACATTAATGACACGAAGTAGGCCATATAATAGAGTCCACCCCAAGTCCAACAAATTCTAAAAAAGTCCAATATTTCCATATTTTCTTGTTCTGTCATATTCACAAATATATATATACGCCATTTAATGGAAAGGAGTGAAGCTGGACAGTCCACAAATAAGTTGCTCTGGATAACTCCAAGTGTATTAAAGTACATCCAAATAAAGCGTAGAGTTTTGTTGTTTACACAAACATTTTATTGCAACGGACAAGCGCTTTCGCTAAACATAGCTTCTTCAGGTCACTTTGATAAATGCAGGAATAATATTGCTCAATATATAAGCATGCTCCTTTCCATTAACTGGCGTATATACTATTTACTTATTTATTTTTTGGAAGGAGCGTTTACCTGCCACGGAACCATTTTCAACTCTTGGTTTATCATATTCACAAATATAATTATTGCATTGTAATATCACATTGTGTTACTGGGTTTATTACTGTTCATCTCCATCTCTCAAATCCTGTCTGTTCTTCATTTCCACCATACTCTCAAATCTTTTCGTCAACTCTCATAGTCCCTTCCTTCTATCCATCTTCCATTGAAACAGTGGAGAAGTTTTCACAGGTGCAGTCTCTCTCTGCTCTTTATTACCAGAAGAACAGGAAGCAGAATATCCTACTGTTTCACAGCTCAATTTTTGTTAGACAAACTTTTGTATTTCATCCTTAGCATGTACTTCATCAAAAAATTATTTAGTTCCTTCAGGGAAGAATACTTTGAAGACAGCTGGGTATAGCAGTTTGAATCTCACACCTGTGTCTTGACATTCCCTGAATACTGGAATGAATTTACTCCTTTCCTGCATCGTTTCCAATTAGTAATCTCCGCTCTCTCTCACTTTTAGTATTTTGTCCTTCTGCCACAGTCTTGTCAGAATCAACTCCTTCTGCTATTAGGATTGCATCTTTACTATTAAAGGTCTAGGTTGCTTTCTCATAGCCAGGTTGGACAATGTTTTCTTTCAACTAACAACTCCTGCCATGGAATACCAGTCCAGCTGCTTATTTGTGCTTTCATAAAATTAATGTAGTATGTTCCTTCCAGCTTCTCTGGTATAGCTGAAAAATCTCAGGTTTTTCATATGTGCTCTGTTCTCTAATTCTATTATTTTTTTGAAACATCTCTTCCTGAACAGTCTCATACTCAGCCAGCTTTTTCTTAATTTCAACCTCTGATTTTGGCAGCTTTATCACCTCATCTGAATATCCTTTTGTTGTTTGTGTTTATATATTCCATTAGTGTTTCCTTTACTTTAACTAGGTCTGGATGCAGTTGTCTTATTTCTTTCTGTAGGTTACTGGAAGTCATGCCTGGAAGTTGCATTGCTTTTTGCTGAACAGCTGCAGAACTTTCCCCAGTCAGTGTTTCTTCCTCACTTTTTGTAGCTGATGTTTTCCAGGTGCTCTGCATTTCTTTATTTCTGACATCCATGAAGTACACAGTTACTGAAATTTACCCATAAACAAAAAGTCTACTGGCCTTCTCTGTTGAGCTTCTGTTTTCACATTGGGAGAGCTAGGGTTAAGCTGTTACTCAATGTGCAGCCATATTCGAAGTCAAAATAAGGTACATTTTAACTCAAAAGAAAACAGGCATGCTTGTGAATAGCAATCTTCTGCTGGGGAATGGGGCGGTGGACATCAGGCTAAGAAAACATAAATGTCTTCGCCTGTTATACCAGTATGTCAAAAAATAAATAAAAAAGTGCTGGCAGTCAACCAGAAAAGAAACGGTTTATGGCTGGATGAAACTTCTCTTCCTCATTTACTCAGTTTAGAGTCTAACATTAAGGTCTGGCCTGTAGTGAATTTGTGTAAAATAAACTGGAATATTTATTTATTTAATGTATTTATTTATTTATTTATTTTAATATGATGGCAGTCAATCAGATTGAGGAGGAGTGGATAGTTGTGCTGTAGATGACAGCAACTTGCTCTCTTCATTGTCTTAGTTTAAAATCTGTCAATAAGGGCTGGTGTGGATTTATATGAACTAAGCAGGATTGTTTACTCTCTTTTAATACACAGAAAAGAGAGGGCAAGATCTGTTGTGGATGAAAGAGACTTGGCCTCTATTTGCTCAGCTTAAAGCCTAACACTAAGAGGTGGTATGGATTTGTATGAAATAAAGTAGAATATTTGCTTTTTTTAAATATGCTTGCTCTCAACCAGATTGGGGGTATCTGTGGATGACAGTAACTTCCCCTTTTCATTCACTCAGTTTAAAGTCTGGTATTAAGAGTTAGTATGTATTCATGTGAGATAAACTGGAATATTTTTTCAATGTACTGACAGGCAACCAGATCAGTGGGGGGTAGTGCTCTGGACGAATGCAGCCTGCCATCTTCATTTAAGACTTTAAAGTCTGTCATTAATGCTAATATACATTTGTGTGAAGTAAGTTTAAGTATTCACTACCTGGCCACTTCTTCTGTAAAACAAAATTGAAACCATCAATGATTTCACAGAATGTGCTTGTCTTTGCCTAATATTCTGGTCTGCAACTTACCTTCTTGTTATTTGCTCAGCTTACAGTCTGTCTTTACAGGATTAGTGTGCATTTTTATGAAATAAGATGGAATATGTACCTTATGGGGGCTGTTTGTGTTAGACCAAAAATAACAATAATCATACAGAATATTATATGTATAAAGTAGCAGAAAGTATCCTAAGAACTAAGCCAACACAGGAATGGAGAAAGGAGATTCTGCCAATAGGGATGACTGCAATTAGGGATACAGACAACAGGCAAGAGGGGGCTAGAATTTATTGTAGAAAACTGGCAAAGGAAGCAAGGTATTAGGAGCAAAGAATCAGAGAAGGAAAGATGATAGAATGGGAAGACGCTAAGAATTTATTTGGACTGCAGGTTAGAGATTGCCTTCCCTATCAAGGATTGATATCAGAGTATAGGCAAAGAGAAAGAAATAGGGTGGTCCTAAACGAGAGACCAGCACTGGCAGAGTTTTAGTAGAATCTAGAACAGTAGCTGCCATTAAAAAAAAATAGGTTCATAGGTAAGTACTAGGCTAATGGCCCTGGAGCCACTGCAATCCTAGCCCAATAGTGTTCCCAGTCATCTGGCTTACCAGACATTAGTTCCCTGTGCCCCTATCTAGCAATACGATTGAAGTGATCCCCAGTGTGAATTTCCTATTTCCTATTTACTCATCAAGATTTCTCTTGAAGAGGGCCAGTGAGGTGCTCTGCTTGACGTGAATTGGGAGTTTATTCCAGAGTATTGGAAGTCTCTGGGTTAGGAACCTATCCCTCCAGCAGGTTCTGTTTAATGTGGTGATAAGATTGAGGTCTTTGGAATGAGTAGCATGGAGGGATTGGGATTTTTTCAGATGAAGCATGTCTAGCAAAACTGAGTCAGACATGGCTCTGTATGTTAAGCAGAGATCACCTCTAAGTAGGCAATATGAGACAGTGTAAAGTTTAAGTTTTTTAAGTCTGTCTGCATAAGGCACATGTTTGAGTCCTAAGATCTTCTTTGTGAGGAACTTCTGTGGCCTTTCCAGTTGTTGGAGGTGTCTAGTGAGGTACATGCCAAATGGGCATTGTACTCTATAATGGGTCTGATGTGGGCCGAGTAGAGAGAGATAATGACTTTTTTTCCTGGTTTGTGATGAGATGTGCCTCATAGAAGGACTTCCTAACTACAGTGGTGACGTGGTTGTCAGAGGAGAGATTGCTATCTACCTGTGTACCTAGATCCCTTATAACACCTTCAGAATTAAGTGGGTTCCTTTTGATATGGTAGTTTGTGGGCATCGTGTTTTTCCTAAAGGGAATGATGATGCATTTTTGGCGTTGAGCCTAAGGCCATGGTTTTTGTCATCAGTTGTTGGTTTCCATTAGGCCTTTTTGTAGGATGTCCACATCAGCTTGAGAATGAATAATAGCTCCCAGTTTGCAGTCATCCATGAATATGGTTAACCACAGTCCCTTGGTGTTGGCTTGAACTTCAGAGAAGTAGATACCAAACAGGAGAGGAACCAGAACTGATCCCTGTGGGACTGCACTTGTAACTGCCTGGTAGTCAGATTTGGAGTCGGTTACTTTCACCATGTGGGTTCTGTCAGTGAGCCACTTGGCATCCCATTTAGTGATGTATGGGTTAATGCCCAAATTAGTGAGCCTATCAATGATTCCAGAGTGTGGGATGGTGCCAATGGCTTTAGCTAGATCAAGGTAAGCTGTGTGGACAGCCTTGCCTTCATCCACCACTCTGTTGAGAGCTTCAGGAAGTCTATCAGATTGAGCAGATATGATCTGCCTTTCACAAACCCAAACAGCGTGGGGTCCAGAGTTTGAAGGTTCCCTATATCCTTATTTATAAGATCCATAATAATACATTCCATAGCCTTACAGATCAGGCTCATCAAGCTGATGGGGCGGTAGTTCCCAGGGTCAGTAGTCGCACCCCCTTTGTGGAGTGGTATGACTGTAGTAGTGCACCATTAAGTGGGGACAAAGCCAGAACTGAGGCTGTAGTTGAACAGGGCACTCAGGTGTGGTGCCAGTTCTTTTTGTAGATCATGTAGGACACAACCTGGTATATTATCTGGTCCCATGGAAGCTGTATTCTTAGCTTTGGTCAGTACAGTTTCTACTTGTGCAGTCATGATAATAGGGAGATGGTATTCCTCGGGTATGTAGATGGGCCCTTTGGGGGGTGAGGGGGTAGTAAAGTTTGCACTAAACCTATCTGCCACGATATTGGCAATATCACTTGGTTCAGTATAAGTGGTGCCGTTGTGCTGTAGCTCAAAGAAAATCTGCATATTATTATGCGAATTCTTGCCATAACTAAAGAATGCCTTGTGGTTTGTCCTTAGTATCTGTAGCAATTTTGCTTTCATAACTAGCTTTGGTGGATTTGATGAGGGATCTCAGTTTCTTATTGAGTTTTCCAAGAGAATTTTCCAGTCATCGGACTTTACCCTTTTCTGCAACAGCTTTTTCGTTTTGTTGTAGAGTTTGTTATTGGCAGAGGTCCACCAGATTGGCTTCCTTTTTTAGGAGAGAGCGTCTTGGTTCTGTTTGATATGGCCCTGTCTATGCAACTGTGTAAGTGCTTGTACAGTGCCTTGGTGTATGATTCAGCAGCCATACTCCCATTCCCCATGTCTATGGATGACATGAAGCTTGCCACTTCTGTCCTTAGAAGCTCAAAATTAGCTTTGGAGAAGTTTTTCACTGTGGTTTCCTTTTTTGGGGGGGTGGGGGCAGGATTTGGATATCAATGGTGATTAAATTGTGGTGGGATCTGACCAGGGAGGGGTTTATCAAAGGAGTAGAGCAGTGGTCCCCCATGTTTGTAATGACTAGGTCAGGAATGTTGTTTCCCCTAATGGGGCTGAGGATAAGTTGGCCCAAGGCATTGGAGTTGATGAATTCCAGGAAATGTTGGGCAAAAGCAATGGAGGGGTAGTTAAAGTCACCCAGAATAAGGGTATTAGGCTGGACCTTGATGTTTTCCAGAGTGTCCAGGAATGCAGAGTGGGAGTCCTGGGACATTGTGCAGGGATCTGTAGCAGGCTACAACATGGACTGCGGTTTTGTCCAGTGATAACTGTACAGAATGATGTACTTAATAATTAGTAAAGCATATAAAATATTGCATGATAACTAAAAGAACCAATCAGAGGAGGTTAGAAAGTATTGGGAGGAGAGATTGGATAAGCAAGTCATAAAGAAACAATGGGAGGATATATGTATGTCTCACAAATATGAAACAAAATGTAGAAGATTTTGGATTTTTGCTTGGAAATATTTACATAGATATTTTTATACCCCAAGTAGACTCCAGAGAATTTTTCTTCAGGTAGACAGCAAATGTTGGAAGTGTGAAGGTGAAGAAAGAGAAAATTGGGAACATATTTTCTGGGAGTGATGGCAGTTGGCAGACTTTAAGGATTCCCCTGCAGGATGCACTGTCGGAGATGCTGGGTGAGCAGATTCGTGTGATGAGGGAGATGATTTTTTCTGAGCTATGATACAGAATTAGAATTGCTTAGACATAGTAAAGCTTTGCAACTGTAACTGAAATCTTTAGAAAAGGGTATGAGCAAACTACATAGGAAAAAAATGGGAATTGTGAGAACAATACATTCGGGGGAGGAATGAGGTTTAAAAGAAGACAAGACTTAAATGAGCTATGTAATGTTTCACTGAAAATGATTGTGTAGATTATAAGTGATGTATAATGTTGACAACTGGGAGTGTGTCAGTATGGTTTGTGATGTAAAATGCTTGCAAGTAGGATTGTGTTGGTGTGGTTTGTTTTCATTTATATAAATGCATGATTGCCTGTGTCATACGTGATGGTTTAATAAAGACATTTCTTGCTTAAAAAATGTAGGAATTGAATAACTTTTCTGTGTGTGTTTTATTACTCTGTAAAGGCTGTATGCCGAGGCACTAAGAGAGAATTCTGTGTTTCATTAAAGAGGCTATTGGGATTTTCTGGCTGTTCATGGTTGTTTTTATTCCTATCTCTTGTTTTGTGGTTTAGGAATTGAATAATGTATGTAATTGTGCTTAGGTTGTATGATATATAGCAATATATGTGAAATATAATGTTTGTAAATAAGAACTTGTTAATACAGTTTGTTTATTTTTATATAAATGTAAATTTGCCTGTGTCACAAGTGATAATTCAATAAAGGCGTTTAATAAAAAAAAAAGTTTAAACTGCTCTTACGTTGCAGGACATTCTTAATGTTGTACGTTTGTATGAAATAAATTTGAATATTTACTTTCTGGATACTACTTATATTAAATTATTTTGAAACTGTTCCTGATTTTTGCAAAATGTCCTTGATTTTGCCTCATATGTTTTGGTATGTGCCTCATAACATTGGTGGTTTCTTGGCAAATCCTTGATGGATGCAGTCATTATTTTGTTTTGGCTGTGTCCCTGATTCTTACTGTGTATTATTTTTTTATCACAGTCAGATGAAGTACATATAACATAATGGCTGTGCTGGATGGTATTGGGGGATGTTGGGGATGGAAGTAATTTACTCCGTTAATCATCTGGTGTTGAAAGACTTATGTGCATTTATGTGAAGTTTATATACCTGTGAGCTGTCTACTGTTATCTGAAACAATACGAAACAAACTTCTGTTCCTCCACAGAGAGAGACACTTATAATTCCCAAATGAGTATCAACACCTAATATTTTAATACAAGTAAAATCCAGCACAAAATAAAACAATAAAATCACAAGTCTCTGTCTTCAAATCAACGGAAGGATAAGAGCTTTCGGCAATGCCTTCTTCAGATCCTGTTGGTTAACAAAATACACTCAAACAAATTTGAAAATTTCATAGTTCTCAACTGTCTCAGAGTTTGCTAAACGCCCCTGATTTTTCCTAATATTTTTGCTTTATTCCTTTATAAATGTGTGTCACTAAGGATTGCAATCAGTAAATAATGAGCAACCTTTGAGTTTCAGACTGCATGTTCTTCAGAAAATGCATTCTAATGCAAAAACTTTTATTCTAGCATTGTTCTATCAATATAATAAGTTTGTTTGTGTCTTTCAGCTTTTCCCAGTTAGGGGTCGCCACAGCGGAATTCTGGTCTGCTAATGTTTGGTAGTTGATTTTTACGTGCCGAGTTACCAGCCCTGACGCACAACCTTCAACGAAGGTATGCCCATATAATAAGAAATATCTAAAATCCAGATTCTGTGAATTTGGCCCTCATTATTTTTGGCTTTGTCTTGATTCTCTCTCTATAAATTTGAGAGATATTTTGTCAGCCAAGTGAGGTGTACATGGTAAAGTTGTGGTTGTGGGGGATGTGTCTGGATGAAAGTAACTTACATTCTTCCTGTTTAAACAGTCTGGCTTTGCAGGACTTGCCTGCATTTATGTGAAATAAGCTGGCATACTTTGGCTACTGTGTGTTTGTGTGGAAAAATATGAAATGCATTATTGTGTACAGAATTATTATTTTTACGACATTCAGACACCTGAGAGTATGATTGCTGAGTATGGGAATGTATGTGGATATAAACAGCTTACCCTGCTGTCATGACCAAGTTAAACAATCATTAGTCACACTTTGCAAGACTTGTTTGCATTTGTATAAATCAGGCTGGAATACTTTACTGTGGCTATTGGTGGATATTAATGACAGCAGTTTGAATAATTATAAATCAATAAGACGAATTCAAGAGAGCATGTGCATTTATGCATGGTCACCCCCATAAAATATGTTTGTGTGGGGGGGGGGGTGTGGGGGTCATGATATGAAAACCTCCCAGGTATATACTGATTGAAACTTCATTCATTTTCAGCCTTAAGCATAAAAGGTGGATTGTTTTTTTTTTTTTTTTTTTTAAGATAAACTCTGTTTTGTAATTTAAAAAAAGTAAGTAAACAATGACATAGGAAACATTCATAAACTGGATCCATCAAAGTTTGCTTTTGTCAAGGGAGGTAATGTCTACTCAACCTGGTGGACTTTTTCAAGAAGGTCAGCATAGCAGTGGATGAGGACAAAATGGTGCATACTGCCTACCGTGAAATGACCAAAGCTTATGACACAATACCCCATCCAGGCATTGTTTATATGTATATGTATATGTATATTTATATATATATATATATATATATATATATATATATATATATATATATATATATATATATATACACTTGCAAAATTAGGCATAAACCCTTATATCACCCACTGGATTCTCTGCTGTTTCACAGATAAGATGCAAGAAATTATGGAGAGGAGACGCTACTTCCACAAATAGGCAGTCACTAGCTGATCAAGGCATGGTGATGTGGTCACTTCTTTTTGGCATTTACTTCTCTGAAGTCAAGGTCAATGTCAAGGGCCTCTAGTTGACCAAATTTGTAGGTGACTGCAAACTAAGCACAGTCATAGAATCCTCCACTGACACCAATACCCTCCAAGAAGGTCTTACACAAACTAATAACTGGTTCCAGAGCTATGGCCAAAACCTCAATGCCAAGAAATACATAATAGTATCCTTTGGGCAGACAGATACCAGTGGAAACTACCTCACTGATAATGCACTCCTTAGAGCAGACCCAGTGGTCAGGGATTTGGGAACACATATGGACAGAAATTTGGCCTTTGACCATCATGTATCTATGGTAGTAAGGAAATCATTCTATATTGCTTAACTCATAAACAAGTGATATCACTGTTCTGCTGTACTCAGCCCTTATCAGGTTAGTTATTGAGTACTTAACCAGGTATATGCAACAAATGGAGCATCTACAAAGGTTCTTCACAAAATGAACACATGGCCTAAACAACATGTCCTCAATGGACCACCTCAAAGCACTATCCCTGTACTGGGTTTCCTACAAATTGCTAAGAGGCGATATATGCCTGAACAACAAATAATTCTCTGATCCCACTCTGATAGACCTGTTGCACATCTGCAAAACAAATACCATATGAATTATCTGATCTAGTGCCCCTAACCTCATCTGCAGCATAAACAGGACATGTTGGAGGGAGAGGCATGTGTCTCAGAGACTACCTCTCATCTGGAACAGGCTTTCTATCCAAGTGAAGCAGAATTCTCCCTTACCCAATTCAAGTATGTAGACCAGTGGATGAGGAATCAGAAATTTACCCCTTGGTCTGACACCTATGTCTCTAATAGACAGAGGAAACCTATAAATGCTTGAATACCCATGGCCAAGCCTGAATCTATCCATCCTCAACCCCTTTTTCCATTTTTTCAGATATGGTCTAGGTGTCACATCAACAGTGATTATTATCTACAGCTGATGTTCATACCACCAGGTGATTAGCCCTGCCACAGCCCATGCCTGACTATACACCCCTTAAAATACCCTTAGGGTATCAAAACATGTCACATACATTTGGGAAACATGGTTAGGCTTAAAAAGGGCCTTGGTGATGTTATTCTTGTAATCACCTATGAACTTATAAGGTGTTGCAAGGAAAAATAGCATGCTTTCATAAATCTTATGGCTCTATGAAAAGAGTTATCCAGTTAAAAAGTGGGTCAACAGATATCACACCCAGACATGGCACTGGTAGATCAAAAGACTGAGGATTCTATTCCCACACCAGCTAATTAGATTAATTTCCAATACTGATAGTGCAGTGCAACATAACGGCGGGGGGGGGGGGTGCTGCACTCCTGAGTGTACCAACCTTCAGCTGAAATGTTAAATTGAGGTTTCAATTGCCTGACTTGATGGTAGCACAGATGCATGTAAAAGATCCCATATCCCATGGCATTTATTGAAAAAAATAGTAGGAGGAAGTTCCCCAGTGCCCTGACCAAATTTCTCTTAATCAGTAAGAATACTACCTCAAATCTCCCTTGAAATACAGACACTGGCCTACTTGGACTAACCCAGTCAACAAAGGGTAATCAGATTTTCTAAATTAAATTCTGCAGTATTAAAAGGCTCAAATACAGCCTAGAATGATTTTTTTCCAAAAGAAAACACAAGACCGACAACAGAACTGGATCTTGCAGAGAAGACTGCAATAAAAGATGCCTGAAAGGAAGTCTTCCATACTCTCAATGAAGCTAAAGACTTGGACATTTGGCTTTGGTAACAGTTAGAGATGGTAGTCAAATGCACTTTAATGTAAGAATAACTTAAGCACTCTACCTAAAAAAGAAGGAATTTGTTGACACTAATAGAAGCGGAGAAGCCAAGAGGTGAACTGCAGGGAAGCATGGTAGCATTTTGTAGGATTTGAGTACAAGGGCTTCTCCAAAAAATTAGACGTTGATGCCATTGACTTACCTTAGAGTACAGGTAAAAGTAAATACAACTGCAGTGCACCAGTCAAAGGATATCAGTAGATGAACAACAGTTGTTTGATTTGCTTTCACTATAAGGCTCTTAATGCAGGTAATATGTCTAAAATAAAACTGAGATTTTTAGAACCTCTAACACTTGATACTTCACTGCCAGGCAGTCATCAGGAATCATACCAACATTTTGCACCTTAGACACCAGTTGCATCCTATTACCATTATGCACAATTACAGAACACAGAAGAGGAAGGGTGAACAAGCAAAGTTTTTCATGCACTATCATCCTTTCTGTTTTTAAAGGATTTAGCTTTACTCATTTCTTCCACTTCAGGATTCAATGAGCTTCAAACAATTCTCCTGCACTGGTAGATTGGTCACTTATTCCAGAGAGAACAAGCAATATAAATTAATATCATCAGAGTAGCTGTGATTTCATTATCTACTCTTCTATATATCATTTCTTGGTGGTAACGTGCACTACAAACAGTAGCAATTTCAGAATGCAACCTTAGAGAAATTCCACATTCAGAAAGTAATTCTGTAAATAATGCATATCACAGTCCTCATTCTGGAAATATCCTCAGAATTAAATGGCAAACCATTCAAGGATGGTAGGTAAACCCCCATCCCCTCCACACCCCCTCACACACACACACACACACACACACACACACACACACACACACACACACACACACACACACACACACAAGCATACATACAAACGCAGATTATGCTTATGCTAAAAGGATGCTGTGGGTCACAGTGTCAAATGTCATTAAGAGATTGAATAGGATAAGGACAGAATAATGCTGTTAATGCCTCACCCTAAGGAGTTCAATAAATAACTTCAGCAGGACTGCATGTTTAATATGACATGTTCTGTAAGATGAGTAGTAAAAATCATAAAGGTTAAAAGATTTTAAAATTAACTTGAAATTAAATATACCATGTTCTCAGCCACATTATGAATAAATGGTAGAGACTGGATGATAATTATCCATCTTAGGAGGATCTCAACAGGATTTGTTGAAAATGCAGATGATTAATACAGCCTTTAAACTTAACAGAAATTAAACCACACTCAGAAAGGATTCCACCATCTGGAAAATTACTGGTCTCACAACTCCAGGGCAAAAGCTCATTAATGTGGCAAAACCTGGATCAACACTGCAGGTTGCTGTGTTTAAATCTGTAAACACCATGATCTCACTAAACTCAACAAGATGAGACTTATTTTAGAGCCTTTTCAGCTATAATCCAGGCAATGAGTGCAAGGATCAATATGATACATATATATGCATATATCTATCTATATATATATATATATATATATATATATATATATTTATGGGTCTACTTCAGTAGACCGAAAGAAAACTTGATCGACATCCAAAACACTGAGCCCAGACAGGACACAACAGTGAACATTCACATGGCCGATTATCATAATATCGACTGTCATAACACTGACAAACACAAACATAACAACCACACCGAACAATCTAAAAAACTACTACAAAACATTCCCGATGCCGCTAATAACTACAGAAACAATCCCCGCAATTTCTACAAACAAATATCCTCCTAAGTCAGTAATAATACTAACATTTAAACATTCACATCACCGACTATCATAATATCGACTGTCATAACACCGACACACACAAACATAACAACCACACAGAACAATCTAACAAACTACTACAAAACATTCCTAATGCCGCTAATAACTACAAAAACAATCCCCACAACTTCTACAAACAAATATCCTCCTAAGTCAGTAATAATACTAACATTTAAACTTACGTACTGCACTCCCACCAACACAAGACTGATTTTAACACACATGCAAAACAAACACATCATCCTACATCGGAATATCCTCCACTGCCATTACCCAGCTAACTCAAATATCCATGGGATCTAAATAAAATTAACAAAACCTACCATTAATGAACGGCATATAACCAAAATGCCACCCCCCAATTATATATACCAACTCCGAGATCGCACTACAGTGAGGAAAGGGCACATTCTCCGATCCTCACTGCATCACGATCTCACTGACATTGCTGTTTCAGTTTATAGGAAGGACTGCTTAGACTCCACTGTTCTACTGCTGTATGTGGGGAACCTGATGGTCAAATGGAATTTTTGGTAATGTGAAACTTCCGTTTTGTGTGGTTTCATTATTTTGAGCTCAGTGTTTCCAATGTCGATCATAAGGCCTTTCGGTCTACTGAAGTAGACCTATATATGTATTGGCACTTTAGAGTAACCAATCAACCAGCAGGGAGTAAGATGAAACTGGAGTACCAGGAAAAACATGCAAACACAGATAAACTGTGCAAAATTCCACACAAGCAATGAATCAAGATCCCAGACTGATTACTACAAGTCCTACTAGGTACATTTGGGAAAGTTTGTCAATTAATATTGGCAATTTTATCTGCAAAAATGTACAGTCAAAATTCTATACACCAATACAGGATAAACATCAATTTAATATGATAGTAATCTGTCACATATCATGGTTTCATAAGATAGCTTTTATTTTTGCAGTGTTAGTGGCACAACAGGTAGCACACTTGCCTTTGTTGCTGAAAGACTAGAAGGCTGTGGGTTCTATTCCCACTCAGATTGGATTGCTGACAGTGTAGTGCAGCATTAGGGGAGTGCTGCGCTCCTGAGTGTACAGTCCTTCAAATGAGATGTTAAACTGAGGTCCCATCTGCTTGAGTTGGTGGTAACTCCAGTGGATGTAAAAGATCCCATGGCATCTATTGGAAAGAGTAAGGGTCCTTTATTTGTACAGAAAAAAGAACTCTTACTTACAACATATTTACAAATATGTAGTTATACAAATACATTTTCACACATTCATAATTTCCCTTAAAATCATACTAAATTTTTGGGTCTATATTAAATTATCGAACACTTAGAAAAGCAAACGATGATTTATCAACCCCATGTAAGCGACGGCTTACAAATTTGAATGCTTAGAACAGCAATTTTTTTCTAAGGGAAAAAAATTTGCTGTTCCCAAAAAAAAAAAAAACTTAAAACCTTAACGGTTAAGGTGTTTGCCTTACAAACACAAGGTGCAGGGTTTGAGTCTCACAAGCGATAATTGGCTAGGCTTACAATGGCTCGCAAGGGCAGTTAGCCTAGTACTAACCTAACCTATGGACATAACATAAAATGGGGGGCTTTTCCCCTACACCCCCAACATGGGGGGGCTTTGCCCCCCACACCCTCCTACTTAAGTATACCAACTCCAAAATCACACTACAGTGACAAAAATGGCAAAGTAACAGACTCAGCCAAGAGATTTCTTTCCCAGGGAAAGAATTTGCTTATATGCCGCTTCGTCATTTTGCCTTTTCGTCTTTTCAAGTTCGACCAACACGCATTCAAAAGTATGAGTCTTCGGTCATCTAATAGAAACCCTAAATTTTCATCCCTATTAGACCTCCACTCCTTTTTCCATAACCACCATCTGATTTTACTTAATATTGTTGCTAAAAATCCATTTACTATTAAACATAATTTAATTTATTTTTTTGTTCCGTATAACCTATGTGACATAAAATAAATCTATTTTAACTTATTCTTTACTTCTGTTCTTATAATATCCATATTTAATCATATCCATGTTTATTTTATCTGCTTCTTTTATATCATTGAAAAATCCTCTTTACATAGTTTTTTCATAACTTTTTTACTCTTTTGCATTTCAAAACTACATGTTCAGTAGTTTCTTCTCATTGACAATATAAACATATTCTATCTCTTTTCTTTGCATAAAGCATATTTCCTTTTACAGGTAATTTAACTTTTACCAGTCTCCACAAAAAAATCTTGACATTCTACTTTCTTATTACACCATTTGCTTCTTATTTTATGACATAAATTTTCTTTGTTATATTTTTGGATAGTTTAACATAGTAATGTTTTAATTACATTCTTATACCATATCATCAATTTTTATTTAACACAAAAATATTTTTTCTTGGTAACATTTCATTCTTCATTAATACACTTTTTTCTCTTTTACTTTTTTTAACCATACCCCAAATTAATCATGCTTATTTTATACAATTTTACTACTAATTTCTCATCTGCAATAATTCCTTTCAAATACTGTTGACAACATAAATACGCTTTCTAAGTATGCTGTTTTCCTTTCAGTACTGAATTTATCAAGTAAGCCTTTTTAATGAAAGACAATTTATATGTTCTCCAGCAAAAAACAGGTTTGTTTTCTTTCTTCTATTGTTTTTCCCCATTGAATTCTACATATATCTTTGTTCACAAACTTTATACCCATGACAGATATTTCATGCTTTGTAAAATACATACCTCTTATCTTCACTACATCACCTAAACCTTTACCTTTGTCTTTATTTAAAGCCAATCCCATCACCGTTAGACACTCATTTGTACAAATTATTTCAGTTATGCAGATTTTGTTTTTTGCAATTATTATAATATCATCTGGAACAGAAATGGAATTCTTAACCCTTCAAGTGTTATATATCCTGCCTCCTTCATTTTGTAATTTATTTCACATACTGTCACATTCATAACTAATGCAAAGAGTATACAACTCATTGGGCATCCCTGTCTTACACCACTCTTCATATGCACCTCTTTACTTAACTAGCTATATACAAGTATTTTACTTTATTATTGCTATACTCAGCCATACATAATTTTATTCTCTCTGTTATTATATTCTTTCATTACCCAGAAGATTCCATGCCCAACTGTATCAAATACTTTATTAAGGTCTCCTAGCATGATTTTCACTTTTTCTTTTCTGTTCATAATATCATTCACAATTTCTCTGACTATCATTAATAATTCTTGACAACCCACCCCTTTTATACTATAGCTACTGTTTTCCATAATATTTTCCATTTTAGTTTTAAATCTCTGTTGTATTATTTTCATAAAACCCTTACAATCATTATTATTCAATACTATTGTCTACAGGTTTTAATTGACTTCTATCTTCCTTATTCCATATGAATTTAAGTATTCAACTACATCATTCTTTATACATAAAACCTTCATTTAAACCATTCATTAAAAATCTTTAAACATATTCTTTTTGCCAATCCTTTACATTTTTTATACATTTCATACCCTATTCCATCTGCACCTGCAGCCAAATATATATTTACTTTACCTAATATTTTATCTAGCTCATATAAAGACATCTCTTTTCCCAAATCCTTATTCTCTTTTTCTGTTCTTTTTACTTGACATGTTTTCTTCACAACCTTAGGAAGCAGGCTGAAGAGACCCTGGAGAGGTGGAGATATGCTCTAGACAGGAGAGGAATGAAGGTCAGCAGGACTAAGACAGAGTATGTGTGCATGAATGAGAGGGAGGATAGAGGAATGATGAGGATGCAGGGAGTAGAGTTGGCGAAGGTGGATAAGTTTAAGTACTTGGGATCAACAGTTCAGAGTAATGGTGAGTGTGGAAGAGAGGTGAAGAAGAGAGTACAGGCAGGATGGAGTGGGTGGAGAAGAGTGTCGGGAGTGATTTGTGACAGACGAGTAACAGTAAGAGTGAAAGGGAAGGTCTACAAAAGGGTAGTGAGACCAGCTATGTTGTATGGGTTGGAGACAGTGGCATTGACAAAAAGGCAGGAGTCAGAGCTGGAAGTGGCAGAGTTAAAGATGTTAAGATTTGCACTGGGTGTGACAAGGATGGACAGGATTAAGAATCAGTATATTAGAGGGCCAGCTCAAGTTGGACGCTTTGGAGACAAAGTTAGAGAGGCAAGATTGCGTTTTGGACATGTGCTGAGGAGGGATAATGGGTATATTGGGAAAAGGATGCTAAGGATGGAGCTGCCAGGTAAGAGAAAAAGAGGAAGGCCTAAGATAAGGTTTATGGATGTGGTGAGAGAGGACAAGAAGGTGGTTGGTATGACAGAGCAAGATGCAGAGAACAGGAAGAAATAGAAACAGATGATCTACTGAGGTGACCCCTAAAGGAGCAGCTGAAAGAAAAAGAAGTTTTCTTCACAACCTTCTGTTTTTTTCTTTAAACATTTCCTGTACATATTGTACTACACTATTCATAATCTTTTCTGAGTTCTTTCTATTACTCCTTTTACATTTTTATTTCTCTCATTACACTGCTATCTTCCTTGATACTTCTTTTCTTTTTTGTTATAAAAATATGTTTGATTAAATAACACTTCTTGTATTTTTTTCTTGATTTCTTTCATATAATTCTTTTTCTTTGCCAAAGTACTTTCTATCATTATGTTTTAAATCTTCCAATGTATCATTTTATGTTCTTTTATATTTTTCTTTCTGTACTTTTTTCACATCATATTGCCACTGTAAAAACATTTTTATATTTGTCTTTAAATATTCTCCATTCAGACTAATTTACTATAAAATGTTCTCATAGTAATATGATCTTCCCATAACTGTATTACTAAACTCATTGCTCATTCAGTCCATACTTTCTCATTTATCCTTTTTATTCATTTGCTTATTTTTATATATTTCTTGTTTTTTTACCTCTAGCCATATTGCAAGATGATCAGAAAATCCTGTTTCAATTACCTCCCCTTCTCCTGTAACTAAACCTTGTGATACTATAAAATAATCTATCCCAGTTCTACATATACACCTTTTCTAAATCCATTAATTTTTGTCTCAAAGTTTTAACTTACCACATCTTATAACTTCTAACATTTTTCTTGTATCATTTCCGTTTTTATGCTTGCCTCTTAAATCACAATTAAAGTCTCATGTTATTATAATATTCATATTTATCTCTACAGGGTCTAAAATCTGATGAAATAAGCTTTTCTTTTTTACAATTAGTGTAAGCATATAATGTTATAATTTTATATACATGTTCTTTTCATTTTAAATCTGCAATGGTTAATCTTCATATATTTGCTAAAGTTACAGCTAGTATCTTTACTGTATTTCTACAGAATATGGCTATTCCAGAACATCTAAAACAAAAAACTCTGAAAATGCAGACACGCTGAACGTAGAATAACTTTTATTCAACTCACAGAGCAGCTTTCGGGCAAAACCCTTCTTCAGTGTGTTCATACAATAGTAAAAATTCAAGCCATATTTAAGCTATAAAATCATGTGATACAGCCAATCAATCACCTAATAATTAAATTATATATAAAAAAGCTTAAATGGTCTCATCCATAAAACAATACAATAAATACAATAATATTTTTGTAAAGTATATACAAAATATTAGGACATATGCAGACCATAAAGAATAACATTTCAAGCAACTATTTCAGCAACATTTGTTTCTTTCTTAATATTCATTTCAGATTTACTGCTGTATTCAACCCCAGAGTGTGGTCAGCTTCCAAATGTAAAAATCCATTCATATTCACATACTTCAAGTATATTATTTATATCTCCTCCCATTATGTTTTTATTCTTTTGACTAATCTCCTTAAATACAAACCTATGGTCAATCCCTTTCTCTTTAATATGCTTTGCCACAGCATTGCTAAGCACTTCCCCACATATAACTGATTTATGTTCTGTAATTCTATCTTTGAGCTTTCTAGTACTTTTGCTTACATAAAATGCTAAGCATTTTATGCACAAAGCCATGTATACTATATTAATTGTGTTACATGTTGCAAAGACATTAAATGTAAATTCCCTCTTGTTTATTGGATGTACAAATATTTTATTCTTATCTGTGTCATCACAACATTTACAGTTATGACGGGTAGGTCACTCTCTTATTTATTCTACGTATTTTCTGGTGTCTGCTATAAGATATGTCTTTATAACAAAGACGTTGTTTCAAATTAGAGCATTTCTTATATGAAAAACTGGGTCTATCTCCCACTAGCCTACTTATCTCAGGTATAGTTTGCAATATATCCCATTTCTTTGTGATGATATTTTTAATGCTATGAAACCTATGACTATATGCTGTAACATACCTAACTTGATTATTTTTACTATTTCTATTCATAATATCTGCTCCTCTTCCCAATGCTGAAAAATATGGTTTGGCATCCAGAGCTCTACTTTCTAACACTATATTCTTAGTTTCTTCAAGTAGGTTAGCTTCATAGCCCCTTTCCTTAAACTCTACTGACATTTCATCTATTTTACTACCACATGCATAGTCATCAGTATTAAGTCTGCTTGCCCTAACAAATTGACTTTTTGCTATGCTTTTAAATGTATGTGGGGCATGCATACTATTACGATGGACATACTATTCACCTGTACTGGCTTTCTATATATTGAGGTAGTAATACTATTCTCAGTCTTACTTAGATTAATATCCAGATAATGTATATCTTCCCTTGAATATTCAGCTCTAAACATCAAGAGATCTGTAGTTCCATTCAATAATCAACAAACATTTGTAATTGTTCATATTCACCCCCATATTAAAAACACATCATCCACAAAACATTTATAAAACAAGATTTTGTTATTTAAAAGATGCTCATTGTTAAAAATATATTCTTCTTCCCATTTTGCAACAGTAGTGTTGGCATATGTATTAGCGATGGAAGTTCCCATTGCTACACCGGTCTTATCATGAAACAAATGTTCATTAAATAGAAATATATTATTACTAAGAACCATATTTAATAATTCACATATAATTTCTATCTCCCTTCTGGTCATATCAGCTTTTTCACATAATAATACATGTACAGCATTAATCCCAAATTATATTGGAATTACAGTGAAAAGTGATCTAATATCTAAAGCAACAAAAATGAAATCATATTCAGTACAATCCATGTCACACTCAAATATTTTTTGTAGGAAATCTTTAGTATCCCTGATGTAACTTCTTAGACCCATTAAATATTTACCTAAAACTGTCTGTAAATAAATTGAAATAGGCTTGGTTACCCACCCACCACCTGATGCAATTGGTCACGTAGGAGGATGGTGGATGTCCTTATATATTTTGGGTAAAACTTTCTTACAAACATTTTTAAGTCAGTCAATGCATCTACAACACTATCACTATATGAAGGGGTAAACCAAAGGCCTATACTTACGAGACTAATATCAGATTAAGTTAATTCCAGTGTAAATAAATTAACAACACAAATTTCATTTACTTTACTTGGACAATGAATCAAGTAAAGTGTTAATTTAAAAATTTAAAAAATGTTTGTTTTAGTTTATTGTTTGTTCTCTAAAGCAGTTTACCATAGTGCTGTCTGTGTGTTTTGTTATTCCAGAACATCTCTCATTTCCCAAATTCCAGTTTATCTTTCTACTTCATAGTTTCTCTGTTTGTAGTCTTTCTTCATTTGTTAAAAATAGTGTGCCTTCTAATATTATTACATCTGCATCACATGTATTACACCACTCCAAAATCCCTATTCTTCTTACTATATTCTTAATACTATTCACATTTACAGAAAACAATCTATACTTTTTAGTTTCCCTTTTCCTTAGATTCATGGTTTCATAAGTGCATAGCTAACTATCAGGCTAGCTGCCTTAATGCACCATTCTAAGCCTAGCCAATTTCCCCCCAAAGGTGAGAATCAAACACTGTATGTTTTGTATGTGTTAATTACCTTAACCATTATACCATCCCCCAACTACTGTATATATTCTTTTCCATCCATGTCATTTCTTTTTTTCTTCTATATTTGTCTCTTTAAAGTTTCTTTCAGTCTTTTACCATCTTACCAACAGAATTCTTTTTCACTTTTACTATCTACCAATTTATGTCTTCTTTATCGCTTATTTCAGAGCCTTCTTCTATGTCCTCATTTTTATTGTTTTCTCATCTAATTTTTCTTTTTTAATTTTCTTCTATTTCTCCTACTTCTAAAATTTCTTTTCATTGTTCATTTTAGTCTCTTCCTTTTTCCTTACTCTTATTTTCATTTTTACAATTCATCCATAAATGTCCAATTTTGTTACATTTATAACGTTTCAATTCACATTTTTGACATCACATCCCATTTTCCCACAAATATAAAATTTTCTTTTATCACACTTATTTATCAAATGCCCTTCTTTTGCACAAAAAATCCCTCTGTTTTATGTTGTCCACAGTATTTTACAACACCCATTCTCCCCTCCACATTTACCATGCTTGGTATATGTACATTTTTTTCTCTTTCTATGTTTAACACAATATTACTATCCCATATGCCAGTCCATAAACTCCCTTTATCGTAATCTTTTGCAATGTCCATAAAGTTTGTAATATCATTTCAAAGTCTGTCTTTCCACCTCTGTTTGAAATTGTGCATGAATTTTCTTTTTTGTTTCCCTGATAAATGCTTTTATCACATAAAGATTCCATGGGTTACAGTCGTTTTTTACATATTATCTAAAAAAATGTTCCATTGAGAAAACAGTCTCAAATATAATTTCACAAAATGTCTCTTTGTTAATAAGAATAAATACTCTTACCTCATGTGCTTTTATCCCCTAAGGAGCTATTAAATAGTCCCACACTTCATACCTGTCCATTTCTTTGTCTACTTTACATTGAAGCCTTACTGCATACTTCTGTTTTTCATTTTATTTATTTTATTTTATTTATTTTACATTTGTTGACCGGGCTAGTCTAGCTGGATCCATGTCCATTTTCTGTAGAGGCCCGGGGAGAAAAGCTCCACAAAAAGACAGTAGATACTACACTTGTTATACAAAAGGAAACATTTTACAAATGGGCAGTTGTATATAATTACTTTGTAAGGAAAATAAAGAAGTTCAAATCGGTGCCCCTTTTTTTTTCTCACTCTCAGTGAAATAGATAGTTAGAGAATAGAAAAACAAAAGAACTGTAGAAAGCTAGTGAAGATTAGAAAGTCAAGGAAAAGGTAGTGGAGAAAAAAAAGTCAGGGTTAGTACAAGGGCAGAGCCATAGGGAATTAAGCAAAGTTTTAAGATGTTTCTTGAAAGTATGTAAAGAGGTAATTGCAGTAAATTCACTTGGAAGCTTGTTCCAGACAGGTGCAATACAGTTGGCAAACAAACTGTTCCCAGTTTTGTTGTTGGATTTATAGGAGTCTGCTAGAAGCTTGGTGGCAGAGCGTAAGGAAGAGATGTTTTTATAAGGAGTAATAAGAGAGCTAAGTATAGTAGCATTAGAAGGCTGATAGAAGATTTTGTGGGTGATGGTTAGTTGCTGTAGCAGAATTTGATTTTGAAGTTCTAGCCAGCCTAGTTGTTTAAGATTAGAGCAATGATGTGTACGAAAAGGGGCTCCTGTTGCAAATCTGGCTATATTGTTATATGCTATTGCTAGTTTATTGAAATTCAATTTAGATAAGTTTGTAAAAATTGGTGAGGCATAAAGAAGGGCAGAGAGCAGGTGTGTTTGTGCTATAGTACTTCTGGCTAAGGTTGTAAGGTAGGGTTTAAGCCTATAGAGAGATCCAAGTTTTCTATTGACTGACTTGATGGTTAAGTTAATATGGGAATCAAAGTTGAGATTGTGGTCTATTGTGACACCAAGAAGTTTGGTAGTAGGGTCAGGGGATATTATAGTGCCGTTGTTAGAAGTTATATTGAAGGTAAAAGAAGATGACTTTTGCGAAGGTGTGAAAAGTAATAATTTAGTCTTTTTGGGATTCAGTAAGAGGCAATATTGGTGGAACCAGTTTTCGGCTGCTGAGAAGACTTTTTGTGTAGTAGCCTGAAGCTCAACTGGGGAGGAAGCTGAACATAGCAGTGTAGAGTCATCGGCATATTGAATACAGATGGATTGTGGAAAGGACTTATTTAGGTTGTTAATAAAAATAGAAAAGAGGAGAGGTCCCAGTATGGAGCCTTGTGGTACTCCTATTTTGATAGGAAGAAGAGATAAGCGATTTTCCCATAGTACTGCTTGTTGTCTATTATCTAAGTAGGAATTAAACCACTGTATAGCCTGAGAGTCTAAACTGAAAGATTTAAGGATGTTTAGTAAGAGAGGATAGTTGACCATATCAAAGACCTTAGAGAGGTCTAAGAATAGAGCTGAGGATAGTAAGTTGTTATTCCGATTTTTATTAATATTGTCAGTGAATGACAAGAGAGCAGTGGTGGTGCTGTGATGAGGTCTAAAACCGTGTTGGCAATCTGCTAGGAGATTGTTTCGGAGGAGATGGTCAAGTAATTGCCTATGAACACATCTTTCCATGATTTTAGCTAGTGCAGAAAGTAAAGCTATGGGACGGAAGTTCGAAAGCTCATTAGAGTTACCACCCTTGTGTAGTGGAATGATATGAGAGACCTTCCAGAGGGTTGGAATAGTGCCTTCAGTTATGGTTCGATTAATTAAAATGGAGACAGGAAAGGCAAGTACTTTGGCTGCTATTTGTAGGTACTCAGCTGGGATGAGTTCAGCTGAGGGGGTACAAGGTTTAAGTTTTGTAAGTAAGGTATAGATGAGATCTGTCGAGGCAGGTTGCAGTTTGAAAGAGGGGAGTTTATTGTTTAGGGAGTGAGGTACTTGAGTGGGCTGAGGAGATAAGGTTGATGCTAGGGTAGTGACGGTGTCTGAGAAAAATGAGTTGAAAGTGTCAGCAATTTGCTTGGGTGTAGTCTGAGTGAGGTTAGAAGGAGTGGGTGTTTTGGAATTGCCTGGGTGTAGAAGTTTGTTGATACCGGCCCAAAATTTCTGAGGATTTTGACGTTGTGTGTTTTGGAATCTCCAGTAGTAATTTTTTTATCTTGGAATATTAGTTTCTTTGTTTCGTTTCTAAGTTGTTTAAAGATTAGGTAGTCAGCTGGGTTTTTGGTAGATCGCCATTTGTCCCAAGTCCTATTTCTAAGTAGCATTTTTTGTTTGGTTTCTTTAGACAGCCAAGGAGCAGTCTTTGCTTTGGTTTTTATTAATATTGTGGGGGCATGGTGGTTGAGAATTTGGAGGGATTTGTTGTTAAAGTATAAAACAGCCTCCTCAAGAGGTAAGTATTTTAGGTGAGACCAATTGTAAGCTTTGAGTTCTAGTTGGAAGTTGGCTTGCTTGAAATTAGTTTTGTTCCTGGTAGTTCTGATTTGTATATTATTGGCAATAGGGCACTTTAGTCTGTTGATGAAAGTGATTTGATGGTCACTAATATTATCAGGTAGTGTTCCTGTGATATAAGTCATGGAGTTGCTATTAACTAGAATCCAGTCCAGGGTGCTCTGTTTAGAGCTGGTTTTGTTTATTCTTGTAGGGACGGTAATAGTTTGATTAAAGCCATAGAGGTTTATGTGTGAAGTGGGTATTTGGGAAATACAACAATTCCAATCAATATTAAAGTCTCCTAGCAGTATAGTTTCCTGAGGGAAGGAGGTTGAGAGCCAGCTCAGAAGGTTTTCAAGGGTCTTAATATTGTTACCTGGTGGGATGTAACAGCAAATGATACAAATGGATTTATTTGTATTAATTTGTAATTTGGTGATTAAGATTTCACTATTACTTAGTGAGGGTGGTTTGGTATCTAGTAGGGTAACAGTGCTTCTCTCTTCTTCTCTGATTGTTTTACTTCCATTGGTCCTCCCACTGGTTCTTCCCGCTCCGTTCGCCCTGCGGGCTCACTCCGCTCCCCTCCCTACCCCCAATTCCCACCCACCCCCAGGGACCCTAACCTTAGACTTCCTCTGCCACACCTCCAATTTACTCACATCCTATCTCATTTCCTGCCTCACTCACACTTGTTAACTCTATACTCCTGTCTTACTGCCACACCCCACTCTCCATACTCCTATCTAACTGCCACACCCCACTCTCCACCATCCTACTCCTCCAATTTCCAACCTTGCTAACGTCACCTCACTAAAATATGCCTTTAAGCCTTAAACTACTTTATTTACTGCTACTCCTTAACATCCTTCTTTTATACTATACTCTTACTTCCTACGAGTATCATACCCTTAGCAGATCTCCTAATTTAGCTAAACACACAACCTCTATCCTTCCTCTAGCTGAACAAACCTATACTAATATCCTATCATCCTGTCCCTACCTTCCCCCTCTCTTTCACAAATTACACCATAACAGGTTTCAAACCACTAGAAAGTTTTATCTAATACCCTCCAAAACTCAAAAATATTTCCAATCCCACAAACACTTTTACTGTTACACGGGGACATCCACCCCAACCCTGGCCCCAATAATCCCCTCAGCCACACCCTTTCAAACCAAACTGCTAACAACTTCAGTTCACCTTTCTCTTCTAACTCCCATTCTATAGCACACCTAAATATTCGTAGCATCAACAATAAAATCACATAACTCCATGCTTTAATTGACCTCTATGCATTTGATATCCTCTGTCTCACCGAAACATGGCTTAAACCAGGTACCAGAGACAACAAAATCACTCCTCCTGGCTATAGCACTTTAAGGCAAGATCGTCTTAACAAAAAGGGTGGGGGAGTGGCCTTACTTTACAAATCCCAACTGCAGGTGGCCTTAATTGACTCCCTGCCTCCCTCCCCAGCCAATGCTGAAATACTCTGTAGCAAACTCCAAGTAAATAAGAGCAAAGCCATTTATATAATATGTTCCTATATCCCTCCAGGCAATAACTTAAACACACTTGAAAATATTCTTAGCTGGGTCTCCTGTAGCTTTCCTCAAGAAACCATAATCTTAGGAGACTTTAATATTGATTGGAACTCCTGCATCTCTCCCAAACCCACCTTTCACCTCAATCTCTTTAACTTTCAACAAACCATAAACTCCCCTACTAGAATTCACAAATCAACCAATAAACAAGCCATCCTGGACTGGATATTGATCAACAATAATCCTTTCTCATATAAAACCGGAATACTCCCAGACAATATCAGCGACCATCTCCTCACCTACATCACTAAACAAAAAAATAACAATCTCAAACAGGCTACTTATTGTACTGTACGTAACAAAAAAAACTTTAACCTGCCTACTTTCCTTAATGAACTCAAAGAATGTAACTGGTCAGCTCTAAAACATCTCCCACTTGATGAAGCAGTTACCCATTTCAATAACACTTTCCTACAAATTCTCGAGCGTCATGCCCCCTCTCGCTTAATTAGAATAAGACCCAAAGCTGCCCCTTGGCTTTCCAAAAAAAAAAACAAACAAACAATGCTAGTTAGGAATAAACTATGGACAAAATGGAGAACCACTAAAAACCCAACTGACCATCAAAACTTCAAACACCTTAGAAATACTACAAAAAAACTCACCTATCTTGATAAAAAAAAATATTACCTTCAATATCAACAAAACCAAAATCACAACCCCAAAAAATTCTGGTCAGGAATCAATAAACTGCTCCATCCAGGAAATACCAAAACACCTACACCAGCTATCTTAGCTCAGACCCCACCCAATATAATAGCCAATACATTCAACAACTTCTTCTCTGAAACAGTCACCTCTCTAGCAAACACCATGACTCCCCTCCCTTCCCTTCAAAAGACCTCTCCTCAAAATAACACCCCCACTCTAAAATTTAGTACAGTCTCCACAACCCACATACGTAAATTACTCTCTAAACTTAAACCATGCACCCCTTCAGCTGACAAACTGCCAGCTGAATATCTGCAACTAGCAGCAGCAGAACTAGCTTACCCAGTCTCCATCGTAATTAACAGAACAATAACCGAATCTACTATTCCATCCTGCTGGAAAGTCTCCCATATCATTCCTCTGCATAAAGGAGGTAACACTAATGAACTTTCTAATTTCTGGCCTATAGCCCTACTATTTCCACTATCTAAAATTATGAAACGTTGTATACACCATCAACTCTTACATCATCTTTTGCAAAATAGCCTACTCGTAGACTCCCAACATGGTTTTAGGCCCTACCATAGTACTTCCACTGCCCTTCTCTCCTTCACAGACATGATCAACAAAAATCTCAATAACAACCTTTTCTCCTCTGCTTTATTCCTGGACCTCTCAAAAGCCTTTGATATGGTCAACCATCAACTTCTCCTAAACACTCTGAAATCTCTCTCACTTGACTCTTTGGCATTACAGTGGTTTGACTCTTATTTGAAAGATAGAAAACAAGCAGTCCTCTGGGACAGCCATATATCCTCTCAGCTCCCAGTCACTATCGGTGTCCCTCAAGGATTCATCTTAGGTCCCCTCCTCTTCTCTATATTTATAAATAACCTGTCTACTTCACTCCCGACATCCACTTGTATTCAGTATGCTGATTATTCAACTCTCATCTGTTCTGCTTTATCTCCAGAAGAACTTCACTCTTCCACCCCAAAAGTCTTTACAGCAGCAGAAAAATGGTTCCAACACATCTGTCTCCTCCTTAAGCCCAAAAAAAACAAATTACTACTTTTCACCCCAACCCTTAAATCTGCCCCTATCTCCTTTTCCATTGTGTCTGACAATGGCACTATCATTAAACCTGATTGTTCCACTAAACTACTAGGCATTACTATAGACAATCAACTAAACTTTGACTGCCACATTGATCTAACCATCAAGGCTGTTAATAAAAAGATAGGTGCCCTCTTTAGACTTAAGCCCTTTCTTACTGCAACCACCAGAGTGTCTCTTGCCCAAACTCATCTCATCTCTACACTATTGTATGCCTCTCCATCGTTTATCAACATTTCAAAAGCTAACCTTCAGAAACTTGCCACAGCCTACCATAGTATTGCCAGGTTTGCCACAGGTTCCCCATTCCGTACTCACCATTGTCTTAATCTCAAAAACCTTAACTGGCTTGAACTTCAAAATCTAATTCTCCTACATCAATTAGTCATCATTTATAAAATTCTCCATTACCCCTCTAATACACCCATACTTAATAACCTCATTGCCCCATACAAGAATCTTACTTCCCTTCGCTCAGCCAGCAAACTTCTAGTAGCCACCCTCAAATCTCATAATAAAGCAGGTGACTCCTTATTTACTAATGCTGTTGGCTCATACTGGAATAAACTTCCCATAGAACTGACCACTTTAGGCTCATCTCACCTTTTCAAAAAACAACTAAGAAACTATTTTAAATCCCACTGGCTATGCCCCTGCTCTAATCCTGACTGAGCTCAGCAAACAATCCCTCTCTACAGTCCTCTCCATTCACTTCTACTTGCCTCTATCACTACTTCTATCCCTCCAGTGTAGTGCACCTAACGACCCACCTGCTTATTAATTTTCCTATACTATCTATTCTCCTTATACTTGATATATCACTGCAACCTGTCATCTCTCCTTTTATTTAACCTAGATGCTGATCCCTACTGTGCAAATCTCTATCCTAAAACTAGTGGCCCGGCACAACATGTTTATCCTAATTTGTTAATAGTGTAAATATTTATAGACTCTTTACGTGTTACTATTTTCTCCCTTCTTCATTTTTTAGCAGTCCTACTCTTGCAAATATTATGGGATAATGATTCCTCACTATTGGTTAGTTCTTGTTAAACTGCTTCTGCATTGTTACTGTACTACATGATAATGTTCCTTTATTTGCTTATATGTTTTGTATATTTTTGTTTATTGTAAGTTACTAGTATATAGTGGAGCTTTTCTCCTCAGGCCTCTGCTGAAAATGGACATTTATCCAACCAGACTAGCCCGGTCAACAAATGTAAAATAAAATAAAATAAAATAAAATAAATAAATAGTCCAGTTTTGTAAAGTACAGCTACACCTCCAACCTTTTTGATATTACGATCAAGTCTAATGATGTTATAACCTGGTGGTAGTATGTCATTATCCTTGGTGTTTGTCTTTAGCCATGTTTCAGTTAGGCAAAGGATATCAAAGGAATATAAATCAAGGAGGGCATGCAGTTGGGTTATTTTATTATTTAGGCTGCGAATATTAAGGTGGGCTATCTGTAGAGAATTGGGACTGCTGGTAAGACTTGAATAAGTAGCTTGGCTTATTGAGGGGATAGTAGGGTGGTAGGGGTTTGGGCCTGGATTAGGCTGAATGTCGCCATAAATGAATAATAGCTGTTGGTGACTATATGTGTGTTTGGAAAGTTTGGAAGATATTGAAAAAGGTTTCACAAATAGGAGAAACTTGATATGTGTTGTTCCGTGGTATTGAGGTCTGAGGTATGAAGATGATGAAGTAATGTTGCTGTGTGATTGTGGGGTGTATTCAAAGTGGGTATTAGTTTGTTTTAGTGTTAGATGGGATACAGTTAGCTTTCTATTTTCAAAGAAGGTGAGGGAGTAGGAAATGAGAAGAGTGTTTAGTAGTAGGTAGGAGGAGAGAAGGATGTTATATTTAGAAATGCTTGGGTTAAACATAGTAAGTGAATGTGTGTTCAAAGAAGCAGGTAATAGAGTGGTCTGAAGATAGAGAGTTAATAGGGTGGAGCTAATTAATTTCACTTCCTTATTAGTGGATGTAGTGGTGGGTTGGGGTGTGAAGATAGAGAGTTAATAGGGTGGAGCTAATTAAGTTTGCGTTCTTATTGGTGGATATAGTAGTGGGTTGGGTTATACACCTATAAGTGTAGGACCACTGGGGGTGGGTGAGAATTGGGGGTAGGGTAGGGGAGCGGAGTGAGCCCGCAGGGCAAACGGAGCGGGTAGAGCAAAGGAAAAAGGTAAGTCAAACAAAAAACAATCAGTTAGTTCATTTGGGATCACTCCCTTGGTCAGGTAAGCTATCGTAGAGGGAGCAGGAGTTAGCAGGGTGTATAGGAGGTGGGACAGAGAGACTTGGAGGGAATTTAGAGTGTACAGACTGAGCTAATACAATTATGGATTTGTAAGCATTACCACAAAAAAAAGGGGTCAATGTAGGGAGGGCAGGAGGATCTAAAACAGGTAATATGCTTAAAACTACAATAGGATATAAGAACAGAGTTAGGGATATATGTTCCTTTATAGGTCTAGATTTAATAGGTGTGGAAAACAGAGATAGGGAAAAAGCCTCAGGGAGGGAAAGGTAGCACTGCGTGGGGTAATTACTAGAAACTGGATAGTTTGTTAGCAGAGATTGCTTCTCTTAAGAACGGGAATTCCAAATAGGGAAGGAAAAACAGACTTGTGCTGCCATCTAGTAGCCATAGTATGTAATTACTACCCAATATTACAAGGTAATTGAAAACGGGCACGGGTATAAAGGTAGCGGAGATAGAAGGAAAGTAAGGACTATGTTAAGCTGCTGGCAGACACAAGGCAGAGCCCTATCCTATCACCAAAATGTCCTCAGAAGTGGTACAATAAATAATTAGTAATTAGATAGTAGCACTAGTAAGTACATACATGCAGCAATTCTTATTGAAGATGCTGTACAGGGTTCCATGCAGAAACTGGTATTCCGCTCTACTGGAGGAATTTCAATGGAGGGTAGTCTGCTGGGCAGGTAGCCACTACAGGAGAGGACTAGCAAACACTACAGTGGGCAAGATGCAGCAATTCTTATTGAAGATGCTGTACAGGGTTCCGTGGAGAAACCGGTATTCCGCTCTACTGGAGGAATTTCAATGGAGGGTAGTCCACTGGGCAGGTAGCCACTACAGGAGAGGACTAGCAAACACTACAGTGGGCAAGATGCAGCAATTCTTATTAAAGATGCTGTACAGGGTTCCGTGGAGAAACCGGTATTCCACTCTATTGGAGGAATTTCAATGGAGGGTAGTCCGCTGGGCAGGTAGCCACTACAGGAGAGGACTAGCAAACACTACAGTGGGCAAGATGCAGCAATTCTTATTAAAGATGCTGTACAGGGTTCCATGGAGAAACCGGTATTCTGCTATACTGGAGGAATTTCAATGGAGGGTAGTCCGCTGGGCAGGCAGCCACTACAGGAGAGGACTAGCAATATTTTTTTTCTGTTCTGCTACTTCCCTATTGCCTTCTTTTAATTCCTCTACACATGTTTTCTTTTCCATCTCACCACTATTCTTCAGGATTGCCACTGTATCCTCCTTTTGTATTTTCTCCATTATGTCACCTTAGGAAACATATCCTTAATTTTCTGGCTCACTCTGCATCACCATTTCTTTAAGTTAATAATCCCACAACCCTCCCAACCGGAGGGTTGTAATTATACATTTATCATTTGCTGACTCATCTCCATCAGATTTCTTTGAAATATCTCCTCAGAATTCTGCACCTATTCTCGGGTCTCAGTATTGGCTTTCTCCACCAGTTCTGTTACCACTCCATTATCTGCTTTTTTCTCCATCTAACTCCCTGTATCTCTGGGTTTCCTCTGCACCTGAAATGGAAGCAGGAAATGCTTATGCAGGTCCCACTCGCAACAATGAGTAGAAGAATTTCTCCGATGCTGTACCCAAATTTCCTCTAGTAGTATAAATGCCATGGGTCTCATCTGAAAAGAGGCTATTAGCCTAGTGAGACTGCTTTCACCTTTTGTCTGTATTGCCTTACCTGCATAAACATCAGCAGCAGCAGCCGCTTTGTACTGCAAACCACAAGAACAATTTCAGGTTGACAAAAAGGCAGTACTGCACAACCTAACAACAACCCTAAAAAACAGAGCTGCTCAAATTGAAACCATCACAGTTGAAGACTGTTGTACACTGCTGACAATATCTGGTCTTGTACACTTTCAGCATTTTGGAGAGTAAGAGCCAATATGTATTTCCTGCACCTCAAATCTACATGCCTTTTCAAAATGATTACATAGAACACACACAAATATATATATATATATATATATATATATATATATATATATATAATTTTGTTTTCACTGTTGTAAATGTCTTTTAATAAGCACACTTCCCAGACAGTTTGGCTTGTATCACATTTTCTTCACCTGTATTTAACACTTCACACCTTTGCCTTCTTAAGTCTGCAATTATTGCATGAGGTAAACTGTTCTTCTGCGGCACATGGGTACAAGGAACATACGTGACTTTATCCATTCCTGAACTATTTTACAGGAATGTGCAGTGCTACCTCTTCAAGTGTGAAATGAGAACCAGTATTAAATAATTACTAATACACCATAGGGGATTTTGTTGCAAAAACAATGTAGTGTCTTATCATTTTTCACTGTTTGATTAACCACAGTCTTCATTCATTCATGAACTGTTAAATGATTCCTCTCCCATCTACTCCTCCCATGTATTTTTCAATGAAACTTGTACCTTGCAAAATATTGCATTTACTTTTGGCATGACATACTGTTCAAGTGTCAGAAAATGAGAAGGAAGTAACTTTATACCACAAGGATGTATTGAAAATGTATCCTTTTCTGTCACCAGTCCATAGCAACAAATAATCTGTATTTGTCTTCCTCTGTCTTGGAGAGAAGAGATCCTGCAAACATTAATCCCTTTTATATTCTGAATATCCTCCGTGGATAAGGCAAACTTAGTGACTCCCAGTTTTTGGATGGAAATCATTGAGACCAGTGACTGGTGTTGAAACCATGGCCTTAAGCTTAATGCCAAAAAATGTGTTGTCATCCCCTTTGGGAAAACTCAGTTCCCACTAATTACCACATCGATGGGAGCCCACTGATCACTGATGGTGTTATAAGAGATGTGGGGACACAGGTTAACAGCAACCTCTCCTTTGACCACCACATTACCACTGTGGTCAGAAATTCCTTCTATGTGGCACATCTCATTACCAAGGGTTTTGCATCCAGGAAGAAAGAGGTCATAATCTCTCGCTACTCATTCCTCATTAGGCCAATCATTGAGTATAATGCCCCATTTGGCATGTACCTCACTAGACATATGCAGTGGCTAGAAAGGCCAAAAAAGTACCCGATGAAGAGGATCCTAGCCCTTAAACACATGTCCTACACGGACAGACTAAAAAAACTCCAGCTATTCTGTCGCATATCGTCTACGAAGAGGAGATCTCTGCTTGTCTTACAAAGCCATGTCTGACCCAGCTCTGTTAGAAATGTTACATGTAAAGAAATCCCAATCTTGCCACATCACATGCTCCAGAGACCTCAACCTCATTACCACAATCAACAGAACATGCTGGAGGAACAGGTACATAACCCAGAGACTGCCCATGCTCTGGAAAAGACTTCCCATACATGTCAAGCAGAGCACCTCACTGGGCCTCTTCAAGAGAAATCTTGATGAGTGGATGGGAAATAGAAAGTTCACCCCTGGGATCACTCCATTGGCTCTACTTGATAGAGGCACTGGGAACTAACGTTGGGTGGCACGATGCCAGGGCACCTCTATGGGCTAGGCTTGTAAAGCCTCCAGAGCCATTAGCCTAGTACGCATCTATGAAGGCATGAAATGGTACAGTTATTAAATCCATCAGTGAATGTGTTCAATGCCCCATACTAGGACCTTTCTCAGGATTATACTCAGCTTCTCAGCATCCATTTGGTTTACACTAGCATAATGTCCACTTCTTGATTTACAGTGGCCCCTGAATACTATGCTTTCCCTGCTGTGCTGTGCCATTGTACAAACACACACACACACACACACACACACACACACACACACACACACACACACACACACACACACATGAATATCAATTTACTTGAGACACAATTCAGTGAACCACAGCGTATTCAAAATTTTTATCAAATCCTGACCCAGTGAACTGCTGTGAACAAGATAATAGAGGACTCGCTCCTCTACCCTGGACCCATTTTACAGTCCATTTCAGAGGTGGAGTGAGGAAAGAAGAGAACTTGTCCCCTAAAAGAACCATGTTAAAGCCCATTCTCTGGTTGAGACAGAATTTTATGTGTTACTTTCTAGCAGACACACACACACACACACACACACACACACACACACACACACACACACACACTAAAACAAATGCCCAATGAAAAACAAAAATAATAAAAATTCTCTGAACATATAATAACATCACAAATCAAAATGGACAGCAGTTCAGCCCTACTACCCAAAACGCAAAATTATTACTAAAAGAAAAGAAGGCATTTTATGCATTGAAACAAGTCCCCTTCACCCTTCCCAGACTTATTTATGTCCACACACCATCCAACAAACATGAAGGAGGGAGAAATTGCCCAAATGAAATGATTCACTGCTGGTGCACAATCAGAAATTACACTGATAACAGCTTGCTATAAAAATACTCACCAGAGTCCCTTTCCTTCCTCAGCCAGTCCACCCCACCCAAACAAAGCTGTACATACCGCAGATCTAATCAAAGTATTCAAGCTTCCTTCATTTGACATTCTGCAACTGGCGTTTTCACAATTCAACCTTTACTTCCACACTAAAACCCAGCCGACATAATCAAAAGTACATATGTGTGTGTGTGTGTGTGTGTGTGTGTGTGTGTGTGTGTGTGTGTGTGTGTGTGTGTGTGCGCGCGTGCGCCTGTATATATGGTTCTACTTTCAATACCTGAATTGCCATAATATCAAACCATAAAACATCAAGATGAAAATACCGTAGTCTCAAAACCCTGAAATTCAACAACACCGAATGCCGGATTATTGAAACGTAGAAAGGTAGAGCTATACCGTATGAAAACTAATAGCATTGTTCAATTATAGTCATTGTAAAAGAATTTGTTGCAGTTTGCTGAAATATGTTTAAACATAGAAACAGCAAGTGGTTTGTTGGTGGGGTTTTCCTTTAAGGGTTTGTAGTACATACGTGGTGCAATATGGCAAATTTTATGTACCGTGGTTGTGTTGTCTGTGGGTAAGTTCCTTTTAGTTTGAAGTACAAAATCAAAAAAAAAAAGAAGTTGTTATAACTGCAGAGTATGTGTTGCTGTAGGAAGCAGGTATTAAAGAATGCTGGTATCTGTGTAGCGATTGCTACTTCTCTTTTACTCAACATAGTGCGATCTCGGAGTTGGTATGCTAAATTTGCAGAGGGTGTGGGGGTGCAGGGGTGGTATAGTCCCCCTGCAAAATTGCTAAATTAAAAACTGTTGGTTATTTCTGGTTTTTCGGTTTCGATATTTTGGGATTCGGTGTTGTTGAATTTGAGGTTTTGAGACTTCAGTGATTTCGTCTCAGTGTTTTGAGGTTTGGTATTATGGCAATTTGAGTTTTGAAAGTAGACCTATATATATATATATATATATATATATATATATATATATATATATATATATATATATATATATAAATATCAAAACCATGCAAATTTTGTTTATGATGGGCCACATTTCTGACACTGTGTACTGTTCTAGCTTCTTTCACTGTGCTAAGAGTAGCTTGGAACTTTGTGATACATAATTATGCTAATGAAATTCCATTATATTAGCAAGTTAGGTTGACTGCAAACCCACATTTGGCTTCACTACAAACACCTTTATCCTTACCCAGCAGTGCATAGACCATGACCTACATACTTCTTAGCAATGTAATGTGCGTTAACCACATGATCCCTATTGGCAAGTCACAAAACTAATATGTAAAACAGTGTTTTCTATTTAGGAACAAGGAAATATTGAACTGATTTATTGCATTTTCACAGATGTATTTTTCCTTAGAATACCTGTTCCTGACTGGTTGGTTTTAGTTTACCTTAACAGAAATAATGAAATACACCTTCTTTTTGAGAGCCAAATGCCAGGTGTTGGATTGCTGCAGAAAAAGATGTGTTTCATTATAGAATCAGAGACACTGATGAGCTCAAAAGTTGAGATGGAGGAGAGCAGGAAGCTGGAAATAAAATTGGGTGTGAAATTAATTAGTAAGCTAACAGTAAGAAAATGAAATAAGTGGAGACTAGTACATGGTCACTAGATATATGAATTAACAGAATACAGAATGCAGGACAAAGCATATCAGTGGGTCAGAAGCTTTTGTTTTCTTATTAATAGACATTTTTCAGTTTCTACATGTTTTTAATGGTCCAGGAATTAAGATCATATAATGGATAAACAACAAAAGCAAGAACCAGCTGATAATCTCAACAACAGAACAAAAACGTGTCCCCAGCTCTCATATAATGTTCAAATGCTGATATGTATTAGGAAATTCCGACAAACCAGCTCCAGCAATCCAGAACTTGTTGATAAGTTCTTTCATTTTATTCAATAATAAAACTTCATCAGATAAACATAAAATGGCCTGACAACATTTATATACACTTTTAAAATATCATATGACCAACATTTTCAAATCATGTGAGCAACTTAAAATCATGTGACAACCGAACCCCTGTGCAAATCCTAAGTCAAAGAAAGTAAAAATCACCAAGTTAAAAAAGTAAATATACACAATAGCAACCCAAGTACCTGAATGTATAGTTTTAAATAACTTTTAATAATTTAAAACTCTTGTCACTTAACTTGAATGCACACAAAACTATAGTGAGAAATATTTTGATAAAAAAACTTAGCCATAGGTTCATAGGTAGGTACTAGGCTATCGGCCCTAGGGCCTATACAAGCCTAGCCAAAAAGGTACCCTGGCTTTCGCCACCCAAGAAAATTAGTTTCCTGTGCCCCTGTCGAGCAGAGCCACAGAGGTGGTCCCCGGGGTGAATTTCCTATTTCCCATCCAATCATCAAGATTTTTATTGAAGAGTGCTAATGAGGAACTTTGTTTGATATAGGTAGTTTGTTCCAGAGTATGGGAAGTCTCTGGGACAGGAATCTATCCCTCCAGCATGTTCTGTTTATTGTGGTGACAAGGTTTAGGTCCATAGAGCATGTAGCTCGGAGGGATTGGGATTTCTTTAAGTGGAGCATGTCCAACAGCTCTGGGTTTGACATAGCTTCGTATGTTAGGCAGAGATCGGCTCTGAGTAGGCAATATGCGCCGAAGTAAAGCAGGAGTTTTTTGAGACGGTCTGCGTAGGCCATCTGTTTGAGGCCAGGAATCCTCTTTGTGAGTTATTTCTGTGGCCTTTCCAGTTGTGGTAGATGTCTTGTGAGGTAAATACCAAAAGGGGCATTGTACTCTATAATGGGTCTAATGAGTGACGAGTAGAAGGAAACAATGACCTCTTTTTTCCTGGATGAGAAACCTTTTGTGATGAGGTGTGCCACGTAGAAGGATTTCCTGACTACTATAGCGATGTGATTATCAAAGGAGAGACTACTGTCCACCTGTGTCCCAAGGTCTCTTATCAAACTTTCAGTGTTAAGTAGACTACCACCTATGTGGTAGCTCATGGGTATAGAGTTTTTACCAAAGGAGATGACAATGCACTTTTTGGCATTGAGCTTGAAGCCATGGCTTTGATACCAGGCATCTGTCTCAGTGAGGCCCTTTTGTAGGATGTCCACATCATTAGGAGTATCAATTATGGCTCCTAGTTTGCAGTCATCTACAAACTTTATTAGCCAAAGATCTTCTGTGTTAGCCTGTACTTCAGAAAAGTAGATACCAAACAGGAGAAGACCCAGGACTGAACCCTGTGGTACTCCACTTGTCACTGGTCTGAAGTTGGATTTGGAGTCTCCTACTTTCACAGTGTGGGTTCTGTCAGTGAGCCATTTTGCAACCCATCATGTGACATAGGGATTTATACCTAGTTTAGTGAGTTTATCTATAATTCCAGAGTGGGGAATGGTGTCCAAAGCCTTGCCGAGATCTAGATAGGCTGTGTGAACCACCTTACCCTCGTCTACAGCTTTGGTGACTGCTTCAAAGAAGTCAGTCAGGTTTAGGAGACATGATCTGCCTTTTACAAACCCGAACTGGGTGGGTTCCAGAGTTTGGAGATTACCAATGTCTTTGTTTATAAGTTCCATGATGATACATTCCATGGCCTTGCAGACCAGGCTCATTAGGCTAATGGGGTGGTAGTTCCCAGGGTCCTTGGTGGCTCCCCCTTTGTGGAGTGGGATAACCATGGCTGTGCACCATTCAGTGGGCACAAAGCCTGAGGTGAGGCTATGATTCAACATGGTGCTTAGGTGGGGTGCCAGTTCATTCTGTAGTTCATGTAGAACGCAGCCTGGGATGTTGTCAGGTCCCATGGATGCTGTGTTCTTGTCTTTCTAGAGTGTGGTTTTTACCTGTGCAGCCGTGATTACAGGAACTTTGCGGTATAGAGATGGGCCCTTTAGGGGGTGAGTGGGGGTAAAGTTAGCACTGAACCTATCTGCCAGGATGTTGGCAATATCAGTTGATTCTGTATATTCTGTAACTCAGAGCAGATCTGAGTGTTGCCATTGAGATTCTTGACATAGCTATAGAATGCTTTGTGGTTGTCTTTAGAATCAGTGGCAATTTTGTTTTCATAACTAGCTTTGGATGATTTTATGAGGGAACTCAGCTTCTTACTGAGGCTGACCAGGGAGTTCTTCTAATCATGGGATTTTACTCTTTTTTGCAACAGTTTCTTTCTTCTGTTGTACAGTTTGTTTATGGCAGGGGACAGATTGGCTTCCTTTTTTTGGGGATGGCATCTTGGTTCTGTTAGGGATAGCATGATCTATATACTCGTGCAAGTGCTTATAAAGTGCATTTGTGTAGGATTCAGATTCAGCAGTCGTACCTCTATTGTCCGTCTGCATGGGTGTCATGAAGTTTGCTACTTCTGTCTTAAGAAGCGTGAAGTTGGCTTTGGAGAAATTTTTTACCGTGGTTTCCTTAATGGGGGGTAGGATGTGGATGTCTAGGCTGATTAGCTTGTGGTCAGATCTGACCAACGAGGAATTGACCTCTGGTGGGGAGCACCGGTCACCCATGTTGGTAATGACCAGGTCTAGGATATTGCTGCCCCTGGTAGGGGTGTGGATAAGTTGATCGAAGGCATTGGAATTTATGAATTTCAGAAAACGTTGAGCAAAAGAGTTGGTACATGAGTAGTTTTCCCAGTTAATGGTGGAGTAGTTGAAATCGCCCATTATTAGGATGTTGTGTTGTACCCTAATATTTTCCAGTGTATTAAGAAATGAGGATTAGGAATCCTGGGGCATGGTGGGGGATCTGTAGCAAGTTACAGTTTGGATTGCGGTCTTGCCCAGAGCTAGTTGCACTTGGATAATCTCGGATGCATTATGCTGAGCAACTAGCCTGGAGGTGTGGATATCCTTAATGAATATGGACACGCCTCCACCTTTAGTGTTTTGGTCCAGGTTAGGTGGCCGAAATGTATGTTATGAATTATAGCCTGGTAATGCAGGGGTGCTCTCTGGAGCCTTGTACCAGACCTCTGTCACTGCATAGATGTCAATGTTCTCCATTTTAAGGAGTGCCTCGAGTGAATGCATTTTAAGGTTTAGACTTCTAGCATTGAGTAGCATTACCCTCAGATGTTGCTTGATTGTACCTGTTACGGTGGTGAATTTGTCATTTGAACCTTGCCTAAAAAAGGCATTATAGGGGTGGCAAGAGCCTTAGCCAGTATCCGGAATCCCAAGGGTGACAGGTGCAGGCCATCTCTGGCAAAGCATCGTGGTTTTTCGATTATGTTATCCCAGGCAGACAGATACTGAATCCCCATAGAATGACACCGGAAGCTTAGCCAATTGTTGAAGTCAATCATTTTGTCCTTGTACAGTGGTATCATTCTGGGTGATGGCTGGCAGGATGCTACTCAGGGCTAGGGTCATACCTGCCTGGGCTACAAGATCAGAGAGCTCCTCCATATCTCTTTTCATGTAGTCCAGGGAGGTATGCCTCAGGTCACTCACACCAACATGGACAATGACAGAGTCATATTTGTACTTGTTATGGAGTAACCTGAGTGCATGCGTTATGTGGCGGATCCTGGCACCCGACAGGCAGTTGACAATAACCTTCTCCTTGTTTAGCCTGGTGAGTGGAACATCAGTGTGCCTGACTATAGAGTCACCTATGACTAGAGTGTTGGGTACGTTGTTATGCCTTATGGGCTGTGGTTGATGAATGAATAAATAAATTAATTTCTTTGTAAACAGCAGCAGTGTCATCTTTGCAATGCTCTCAGTTTTAAAAGGCAACTGACAAAAATCTGGTAATTCATACCTGGCCAGGAATTTGCATTAAACATAAGTTGCCAATATAACTCATGTTCTTCTAGTTCAAGCTGCCAAGAGCCACCACTTTCACCAACTGTTACCTTTTCCATGATTGTGAACTTAAACTCATGATGTGGATGTTCTATTGAGTGTTTTGCTAGGGCATTATTTGTTTTTCTTTGTTTGCTGCTCAGCAACTCTCTCTCTAAACTTGTGTTTGGCTTTCCCTATGTAGAAAACTGAACATGCCACATATACTACCCACTAGTTAAGCTGTTCAATACACTTTTATGTTAAAACGTGATGGCCCTTGGCAGCTTAAGCTAGAAGAATGTGAGTTATATTGGCAACATATGTGTGCACTCAAGCTAAGTGGCAAGAGTTTTAAATTATTTAAAATTATTTAAAACTATCTATTCTAATCTCTGCTGCCTTGTGTGTGTGGTTTTATCAGTTTTTTGTTTTTGTATTTGATGTATTAGGAAATGCTGGAACTAAATTATTGGTGAAGTGTTATATGTTTATGGTTTGTGAATGCTACTTGTAAATCCTGGCTGCTTGATATATGAGTGATATTTGAATGTAGTTTATTATAAATTAGACCTGGATAAATTCCAAAGTGCACCATGCATGAGGATTGAACAGTTGCTATAGATTCTGAACTCTGAACCTTGCACTAATAAAATATTCCTGGAAAGAAAAAAAGTTTAGCACACAGTTGTGGCATTGATACCCAAGGAAGGGAGGGATACTATGGATATTAGAGCATAGGAAATAATAGTATGGACATTAGAGCATAGGGAAGTCTACTACAGATATTAGCGCATATAGGCCAATCTCCATTTTGAGCCATGATTACAAGGTCTTTATCACCACCATGGCTAAAGCATTGGCAAAGGTGCTTAAAAGCTTGATAGAATTGGATCAGTGTGTTATCAAAGGGAGGCAAACCTTTAATAACACAACCAAGACTCTTATAATACAAAAAATATGCAGAAATTAGCAAGAAGCTATTTATGATGACAGGACTGAATGCTAAAAAGGCTTTTGACAGGGTGATTTGGGCCTTTTTGAGGGAAATACTAACATCCTTTAGACCTCTGGAGCTGTGGACAGATTTAGAGCTAAGAATATATATCATGGTGTCTCAGACAGAATCAAGTGTAATGGTCACCTGTCAGGAGTAGTGAAAATAGGCAGGGGGACTAGACAGGATTGTCCTCTGTTCCCGTTGCTATTCACTTTAACTTAGAGCCCTTGGCCAGAGGAATTAGACAATCAGGAATAAAAGGTTATCAATGGGGACCACAGAAAGAAAAAATAGCCTGGTTTGCTGATGATGTTATCCTGTACCTGACAGTCCAAGAATGACCTAGAAGGATTGTTCTATTTGCTGTGGCTGCAGCCTGACAGGATGCAAAATAAATGAGGATAAGAGCAAGGCTACAGTGTCACATTACACCCCAACATTTAAACCATTGCAGGATTGCCCTTACCTTTGGGGACACAGTAAAATGAGAATTTGGGGATTTGGCTATGCAAGATGATAAGAAGTGCTGCAGAATTAATGTGGGCAGAATCAAGTGATAAAAATAATAGCTAAAATGAGGCAATGGAACTCTTTTTCCATGGACATGGATGATCAAATAAAAACTCTGAAAATGTTTTTTTCCCCCTCATCCTCTAGATGGGGAAATCCAGGGAGCTGTGGTACAAGCTTAGGGTAGAAATGAAGAAATGTATATGGGAAGAAAAAAAGAGCGATTCTACAACTGTGGAGAGGGGTGGACTGGACAGACCAACACAACTGAAGTTAGTTCAAGAAGGAACATACCAGGTAAAATGGACACATATGCTGTCAAGCCTAGTTGGAAAAGGGAGGGGGGAGTTTGGAACTGTGGGAAATTAGGAAGAAAATGAATTTTAATTTGTACAGCCGTCCATACTTAGCCAATATAACAAGTCACCTGCTGAGACATGAAAAAGTCAAGCCATGGGAAATGCTGATTCTACTGATAGGTGACAACTTGAAAAATTATGGCTATCCAAAGAGACAAAACAGATTATGCACCACAGAGATAAACTATGGAAGCTTTACCAAAACAATAAACTGGCCAATACCTTGCTCCAATATAAACAACTCTGCAACTGTGCAAAACGACTAATCACCAAAGACAAAAAATCCTACTATATCAAACTTCAGTCCAATCACAATAAAAACTCCCAAAAATTCTGGAACTCAATAAACTCCCTCCTCAATCCAAGCTCCAAGAATAATCCCTGTCCTGTCCCAAGTAAATCTGACCTCAAACTAGGCTCTGAATTTAACAAATTTTTCATAAAAACTATTACTACCCTCACCATTATATGCGGTGGTGGTGCTGTGGTAGCGTTGTCGCCTCACAGTTAGACGTTGCACGTTCGATTCTCAGTTAGAGCGTCTTCTGTGTGTCGACATGCGTGAATGGGCATTCCTTCATTGAAGGTTGTGTGTTAGGCCCGGCAAGCCAGCACGTAAAAATCTACTGCCAATCATTAGCGGACCGTAGTTCCGCTGTGGCGACCCCTAACCGGGAAAAGCCAAAAGACAGTTTTATTACTACCCTCACCAAGACATTTCCCAATAATAACCCAACTGCTCTACACTCTCCCCCTTCTAACTCACCTCATCTGTTTGAACTCAAACCCATCTCCACTAACTTTATAAAAAAAACTTTTGTCGAAACTTAAACTTTGCTCTAATGCTCCTGACAATATTCCCTCTTCCTTCCTAAAATGTGCTGCTGATGGCATTGCTCTCCCAATCAGCATCATTATTAACCAATCCATAAAAGAATCATACGTCCCCAAACTCTGGCGCTCAGCTTATATTCTTCCTCTTCATAAAGGAGGCAAAAATACTAGCATCTCAAACTTTTGCCCCATTGCTTTGCTCTCACCAATCTCCAAAATCCTAGAAAAATGCATACACCCCCAACTTATGCCTTTCCTGACCCAAAACAATCTTCTCACTCCTACCCAGCATGGCTTCCGTCCAGGCCATAGCACAATAACCGCTCTACTCTCTTTCCTAGAAACTGCCAATCAAGCCCGAGATTCAGGACACTTAGTTTCTACTGTTTTACTCGAGCTGCATAAAGCCTTTGATACTGTTTCCCACAAGCACATTCTCTGTCATCTCTCAAACCTTAATCTTTCACATAATGCTTTATCCTGGTTCTCCAGCTATCTATCAGACAGATCACAGGCAGTCAAATGGAAGAACTCCATCTCTTCCTTCCTAGCTACCCCAACTGGCGTACCACAGGGATCCATCCTTGGGCCAATGCTTTTTAACATCTTCATCAATAACTTTCACACTGCTATTCCTGATGCTAAAATCATTCAATACGCAGATGATTCAACCTTAGTCTGCTCTGCCTCAAACCTCTCTGAATTGCTGACTAAAACCCAAACTGCCTTCTCAACAACTGAAAACTGGATGTGCCAAAACCACCTTTCTCTCAATGCAAATAAATCAAAGCTTCTACTATTCCCTCCCACAGAGACCCTCTCCTACGATAAAAACAACTTCAAAGTCTATAGTCAAACCAACTCACCTATAGAAGTGGTCCCCTCTGCCAAACTACTTGGCATTACTGTAGATGAACACCTCAAGTTTGATATTCATATTCAATACAATATTAAGAAAACCCACCAAAAGCTAGATATGCTGTATAGGAATAATCTCTTTCTCTCCAACTCTACCAGGCAAACTCTGTTCTTAACTTATCTTCTTCCCTCCTCATTATAAGGATACCCTCTCCTAAACAACCTGTCCTCCTCTATCACCTCTAAACTAGAAAACGTCTACAACAAAATCTATAAATTTGCCTCTAAATCTAAAAATACCACCCATCACTGCCTAACCCTACAATCCCTGAATTGGCTTGAACTCCCAAACTACCTAGACTATCTCCAACTCACTACTGCATATAGACTCATATTTCACCCAACAAAATGTCCCGCTCTAAATAACATCCTTCCCCCTTATACACCCAACAGAGCTCTCAGATCTGAAAATCAGAACTTAATTACTATCCATAAACCTAAACGTCCTGCTGGCCAACTTCTCCTATCTTTCTCACTAGGTAAAAATGGAATTCCCTTCCCTCCACACTAAGAACCATACCAAACTCAGAAAACTTCAAAACCCAACTATTCAAACACCTGTCCACTAAATGGAAATGTACCTGCCTTCACCCAACCTAATCAGAGGGGGTTCTCTCTCTGGTTCCCAAGCTCTACAACTCTCATAATTATCTTCCTATGAGCCTATCTAAGCTCTCAACAATTTCTATAGCTTCTCTCTAAGCTCTCAACAATGCCTATAGCTACCCTCACACAGCCCAACCTTGTAAATATTGTAAATAGAATTCTACTGTTGATGTGTATATGTAAAGCATATTTACATTTTCTTAAAAGGTTTGTATGTAAACGGTTTCCACACCTAACACATACCTGTTTTCCTCAAATGAAACTGTATGATCCCTACCTTCAGGCTTAATGAATTTGTTAACTATGCATGATATTGAATGCATTTATGAGTAACTATTCTACATAATATTATCTTTAATATTAACTATCAGTTGTATCTAAATTGTATAATGCCTCTTGGAGCTTTTCTCCCCGGGCCTCCACAGATAATGGGTCAATTCGGCCCAGTGGACTTCCCCGGTAATCAAACTGCAAATAAATAAATAAATAAGAGACAGACTGCTTCTCTGCTGTGAAAGAGATTTATCCAGAAACCAAGATTCTGAGAGCAATTGAGTAAAGCAGGGAAACTGTTGACATGGATAAGGAAGAGTGTAATTTACATTCAGGGGAGAATCTGGCATACATGGGTTTACTAACTTTCAATAAAGAACAAATGAGGGGCACATACCCCCAGGAATATTCCAGTATTTAAGAGATTCTAGATTGGTTGTTCCTCTGAGAACAAAACTTGTATGTATAGCACATACACTAGAACTGGTGTAGGGGAACAGCTAAGACAGGGCTGGGCATACAAAATTCAAAAAGAGATAACACAAGAATGGGAATATAACTGTATAGCTCTGAAATGTGTGACCACATCTAGGACAGTTAAGATTTTTAACTGGAAGTGCCTACACCATTGCTTTTATACTCTGGACAAGCTGAACCATATATTTCCACAGGCGGTGGATAGTTGTTGAGGTTGTGATGGTGGGGCAAGAGAAACGTGAGAACATGTGTTCTGGGAATTTGATTGTTATGGAGTAACAAAGAAGCTCTGCAGAATTTGGTAAATAGAACATTGGTCAACCAGAAAAGATTATCGTAAAGAAATGGTTATGTTAGGTTAGATCAGTGAAAGAACTGCAAAGCATATATATGCATTATTGTGTTTACTTTTCATAGTAGTAAAAAAGGGGAGTACAAGAAAATGTAATTAGATGATGAGCCAAAAATAGATGACATCAGTACAATGATGAATGAACCAAAATAAATGGAATTTATTACATTTAACATTGCTTCATTAAATAATACTATCATCTTCCCCCTCACCTCACACTAAACTGCTAGGAATCAAAATTGATTCCAACTTGAGATTTGACATCCACATATCTGAAACAGTAAAAAAGTACACAAAAAACTTGGAACACTGTATAGGAACAAACACTACTTCACAAAAAATACTAAAACCACTATTGCCCAATCTCACCTGATATCTACTCTACTCTATGCATCACCCATATTCATAAATCTAAGAAAATGTGAGTTAGCAAAACTGGAATCCTGCTACAACAAAATTGCCAGATATGCTACAAACTCATCATTTAAATCACACACTGTATAGCACTCAAACAACTCAACTGGCTGAACTCCCCCAGACCATTGTTTTTAAACAGTTAGCTACGGCCCATAAAATGTTCTACCAACCTGAGAAAACACCTGCCCTGCAAACATTACTTCAACCATATTCCTTTGCCAGAACTCTACGCTCCAACAACAACCCCCTCATTAAAATCAATACAGCCAAAAACCTAACTGGAGAATCCCTCTTCGCAAATTATATAGGCAAAATCTGGAATAAACTACCACATGACATTACATCTACTTCAACCCTGTCTCAATTTAAAAAAAATACTAAAAACTCACTTATCCAACAAGTGGCTGTGTCCTTGCTCTACTCTTGATTACACCGTCTCTCTCTCAGACAATGCTAATACTTCTACTTCTTTGATACTAACACTACGCTCACTATAAATCAATTAGCTCTGATGCAAAAAAACAGCTAATCCTGAAAATAACCATGTCAATCTATACCAAAATTGAACAATGTTGTAAATCTCTCATGTCTCTATTCTATGCCTAACTACACCTTATTTTAACTTTATAATTCCTTATAGAAAATGTTTTAAGTTCTCATTTTGTTTTAGCTATGCTTTACCGCACTATGTTCTTGTATAATAACATGTTACTTAGTTTATATATAGGCTACTGACTGTTTAAACATTATGTATTACTTGCATCACACTGTGTTGTCAACTCTAATCTAATATTGTTATACTGTATGTTTTATGTGGAGCTTTTCTCCCCAGGCCTCCACTGAAAAAGGACAATATGTCCAGCCTGACTTTTCCAGTAATCATATGTAAAATAAAATAAAATAATAAATAAATAAATGTTGTGGTAAAGGGAAGCCAAGCAGATTTTTAATAAGCAAGTGGAAGCAATGTGATCATATTACAGAGTTTGCAAGTGACATGTCCAGGAATAGTTTAATCTCTATTGAAAATTACAAAGAGTCTGTTCATTTTGCATCATTTGACAGCTGACATCATATTTTTGAGACAAGAGTATAGAAGACTATACCACTGTTTTGATTATGTATTTTATGCATTGTAAATACTATGTTGCTTTTCTGACAATGTGGAAGTGTTTAGTGGCATTTGTGGAATTAGTAGAAACAGTGGTACAGACTAAATCTATATGATGGACCACCCATCCATTCATCCATCCACCCCTTTTTCCCATTTTTGTACATAGGGTTGCGATGTCAATCAACAGTGACCATCACCTAGAGCCAGTGTCTACACCGCCAGGTGGCTAGCCCTGCCTCAGTTGTTTTTCCATACCACACACACACACACACACACACACACACACACACACACACACGCAAACATACACACAGACACACACACACACACACACACACACACACACACACACACACACATGCATATACACTCTCACTCACTCACTCACTCACTCACTCACTCACTCACTCACTCACTCACTCACTCACTCACTCCTGTGCTGGTTTGGAGTGTCCAGTTCCGCTACTGCTTGGCTTTTGAATGTAGGATGAAACCTATATAATAGACCATTACTCTAAAAAGGCAGCTTTAACACAAAAACAAAGACTAACCAGTTCTGATGACATATATATAACCAGTTCTGGTGACATATAAAGATTACTTGATTATCTTGTATGTCTGGTTTTCTTCCTGTTACATAAGCTGAAGATACTATTTAGCCAGCCATTTATTTTCATTTGTCCTCACACCTTCATTACAATTTTGTTGTGCATGTCCCAGGCAGTCTTGAATTTCATTTCTGTTTTTGATTTTGCTACGTTTTACCATATCTTACTCTTCCTATAAAATAGCACTTCCTCACATCTTCCTTGACCTGTGTGCCTTGCATCTTCTAACAGTGTGTTGTTGCTTTTTCATATTTCTTTTCTTTTCTTAAAGATGGCAACAACTTGAAATCTAATGAAAACCTTGAGATACTTAAAAGTTTCATTGTCCCAAGCCTGCCTCCTTTCTTTAAGACTGAACATTATTTTTTTTTTATAATTATCTCTATATAGTTTCTGGTAGATTATGTGCACCATTTTTGACACTCTCCTCTGAACTGCCCCCATCCTATACGTTCCTTGGATACCTGTGGAAATAAATCCTTGGAATGCTGGAACTAACAGTGAAATATGGAAGAGTGTATGCTAAATGCAAGGTTATGGCACCTTGGAGTATTACCTCTAATCTGAGGTTCAGCAGTCTTGGAGTTAATTATCTATCTATCTTATCTATCTATCTATCTATCTATCTATCTATCTATCTATCTATCTATCTATCTATCTATCTATTTACATGTGTGTGTGTGTGTGTGTGTGTGTGTGTGTGTGTGTGTGTGTGTGTGTGTGTGTGTGTGTGTGTGTGAAGCAGGTGTGAGGTGGGTGAAGAGGGTAAAGTCCCCCTTGTGTAAATGCTTTAACAATGTCAAAGTCAAAGTAAACTTTATTGTCAGTTTAATTCACACAAGTGCGAACCATGCAAAATTACATTTCTTCGAGCTCAGTGTGCATACAAAACATAGAATACATTTAACATGACAATAATACACAAAATTCTACAGACACAGACGACAAACACAACAATAATAAATACTTGCATTATGGCACTGATTTAACAGATTGTCCCTCATTACTAGGTAATTAGCTTATTTTCTCTGGAAAAAAAACGTGCTGAAGCGATTGATTTAAGGCCTACATTTATATTGCACAGTAAGACAGTTCGGTTTGATTGCTGCTGTCTGGGTAAGACCTTGTTACATATTGTACTATAGAGACTTTTCAGTATTGTTGGATTACTGCCTTAATGTCCATTATGAAGGGTACTGTTCCTAGATTTCGGTAACCTGATGGCTAGTGGAAGAAGCTGTTTCTGAATCTCGTGGTTTTGCAGTGTATGCATTGAAAGCACCTTCCTGATATTAAATGTGAGAACAGCTTGTAAGCAGGATGAGTGCTATCCCTGGTTATTTTCCTTGCCCTGTTGAGACATCTGGACATGTGCAGTTCTTCTAAGGATGGGAGGGAGTTCCTGATAATTCTGTCAGCCTCTTTCACTACCCTCTGGAGGGACTGGTGCACAGAAACAGAGCAGCTTCCATACCATACTGTTATGCTGTTTGTAAGTATACTTTTGATGGCGCCCTTGTATAAGGTTATGAGAACTGTTGATGGTAGGTTTGCTCTCCTCAGCCTTTGCAAGAAATAAAGCCATTGGTCCACCTTCTTAATGATGGCATCTGTGTTGGCTGACCATGTCAAGTCTTCTGCAATATGCACCCCCAGAAATGTTGTGCTTTTTACTCTCTCAGCTGTTTCTGCATTGATTACGAGTGGAGAGTACTCTCTGTTGCGCTTCCTGTAGTCCACGATTATTTCTTTGGTCTTGTTGACATTTAGTGCAAGATTATTGCTATAACACCAACTTATGAACTGATTCACCTCTTCTCTGCAAACTGTCTCATCATCATTCCGTTGTATCATCTGCAGATTTGATGATATGGTTTGAGCTGTGCTTGGCAGTACATGTGGTAACAGTAATATAAGTGATGGAATGTAGCAGTGAAATGTGAATTTCACCATTTTTTTCATTGTTATCACAGTTTATCTTTCACAAATTTAGGAGCCATAGTTTCAGTCTCATACATGCGATAAGCAACCCATAGCCTTATTCAGATGTGTTATTCAGAACTGTGTACTGTACTCCTGATGGAGTCTTCCCAGCTGTCTGTATAGTAAAGATAACTTATTCTGATAATTCCTTTTCTAGTACATCCCAATATTCCACCAGTCACTGCTCTCTTGCTCATAGATTCATAGGTAAGTACTAGGGTCACTGTTCTTGTAGACCATTTTAAGCCTAGCCAATTTCTCTTGGTGGGAATCAAACATTGTCCCTCTGGTGTACAAGCTGAATATCTTAACCATTATGCAAAATCCCAACTCCACTTACTTACAGTTAGGTCAACAGATATGAGAATATGAGACTATTGCTAGAGCTTCCCATGATGCCCCATCCTGTAGTGCACTTTTTTGTAGCATTTTTGCTTCCAAGATGCACTGTTTTATATTTTTTTCCACTGAATTTAAATTATGTTTCAGAATTTTGTCTTAATTTATGCAGACTATTTATTTATTAGCCCTATTGTATAAATTGGTTTCATCACCAATTAAGACGCAGACGAACTTTGGTAACATGCAGGACTATGTGGCCCAGGCATTAAGATCACTAAGAGATTTCAGGCTGCTTCCTCCCTCCCCGCTCCCATCAGGCTTTTCTGCTTGTACATCCTCAGTTGTTTGATGCTGCATGAGTGTTTAGGACATGAAGGCATTCTCATGCTGCATTTTATTTATGTTGGTATGTATTTTTTTTTTGTTTGTTTACTCGGCTAGCATACAGATCATTACTGACCAACTGCAGGCACAGCCCAGGTGAATACAATTACAGATCAAAACAAATGTTAAATCTGAAAATAGTGCAGACCGTAGTGGATGAGGCTGTTGTTGCTTTTTTGTCAAAATGTTTGAGTCAGTGTTTTTTTCTGTTATTGATCACGTTTGTCTGATCTAAGTTATTTCTTTATTTAATATACATTTGCTGTACTTTTACATGACTTTCATCAGTCTGTTTCTCCTCCCTGCCATCTTGCAGGGCCAGTATGGGGAACAGCCATTGTCCACAAGAGATAAGAGATGGTCATACTGGCTGTGAATTAATGCTTAGGAGAGGAAAACAACATTGTTCAGTACTTGATTTGTGCAGCATTCAAGTTTGTAGCCACAGAAGCAATGCAGGGAAAAAACAAACATTTCTAAAGAAACAGTCCTCACTGGGAATAGGCCCAACCCTGGGAAGTCATCCAGCAATAATTACAGACCTCCCTGACATTAAGCCATTCCATCCCTATGACTGACCTTTCAAATATCCCAAGGTAGTCCTAAAGAATCGGGCTCTTCCCCTAAGGAACCTTCGGCACTGGCTGCCCTACATCTTAGGAGAAGCCAGAGAAGGTTTCTCTGACTGAATAATTGCTGAGACCCATGGAACCTGCTCCTACACAGAATCTGGGCTCGCTTCAAGCCTCCTTGACCTCTGATTTTTTTAAGGGAAATTATTACAAGTCATTTGGGAGTTAAAAGTCCAAGTACTTGTGGCTAGCTCTTTCATCCCTATGGTGAAGGGTCACAGTTAGAGCTTGTCTGAGTCCCTGTTTCTGTGGCTATCAACCCCTTGCAAGCTTCCCCTCTTTATTCTGCTGAGCATGTCTCCACCACTGCTATCCAAAGACTCGTGGGGCTGGTCTTGGGTCTGTGTCACCTTTCTTGCTATCTCAAACCAGTACCAATGCTGCCACAATACCAGTAATCAGCACTGGTCATATCCATCGCCAATATTTTCAGCATTGGTCTTCACTACTGACAACACCAGTGCCCCTGCAACACCCTTCTTGGCATTGTCCAAGGCCAACTTGATTGGTTACAGTGACCTTAGTTCTGAAAGGCCATTTTGCCATGCAGGTCCCCTCAATGCCTGAGGTCTGTGTAACCAGTGCATCTATTGCAAATATCGACAGAATATCTATTGGTATGACTGCCTTTACAGGACCTAGGTAATTACCAAAATGACCTATGTCATACTGCTACTACAAAGACCATGCCACAAGCTTCCCTTAAAATTCTGCTGCAACCATCTACACTATAAGAACTTACAAAAAAGGCCCTGCTCTCCATCTCTGGAATCCTCCCCCAAAGCCCATGGGAGATCACTGAAGAGGAAAATACTGCTTCCTTGGGTCACCTCTAGATGAACCTAAATTCACTGAATTTCACCACTTAATACATAAGGAAGGAAATTGGCCGATGGACCCCATTCCATCCCTACTAAGGATTTTCCTGTAATCATGTAAGTATGCTTCCCATTATTGCGAGATGGTCCCGTTCATGCAAGGCATTTTAAAGGACGCCATCAAGGTGGCCTGGGACAACCTGCACACAGTAGCCCTTTTCCCTCAAAAGGCATACACAAAATATTGCCCACCCAGGGATTGGGCACATTGGTTGGAGACCTCTAAAACTGGCCCAAATATCTCTGCCATAAGGTGGACCATAATCCCTCTGATCTCTGTTGTCCTATCAGTGGACAGGAAGTCTAGGATGATGGAAAGATTCAGGATGCATTATTTACCCTATCGTTGAAGGTGTGAAGATATGTGAAGGCTGCCAGCCTAGCTAAGTAGAATTTTGTAGATAATTCTGTCATTTGTAAATAGTAATATAAGCCATATACTTGCTCTCTTAAATGTGAAAAGACTGTATTGGATGTTGAACTGCAAAAATGTAACAACAGTGCACTCTGCTGTAAGAAAGCTGATAAGTCAAGCATTTTATGACTATTTTGATCTCCGGGCTCAGAGCCGTGGTGTCTGAACCAGCAGATTATTTCTATTGTTTTGAGACTAGAATTAATTGCAAGATTTTACATATATAATATCTTTAATTGCTGTAGTTTCCTGACCAGGTGCAAGCTTACTAAGAAATGTTAATGTAGAGATTCTGTTAGCCTGGGAAAGCAGAGAATTGATAAGAATAATGTAATCTAAAATGACTCAACAGGATGTATTATCAATTTAAAGGAATTTCTCAGAGACAGAGAGAGAGCATTTTGCATTTGTCTTCAGAACTGACCACTCACCAGCACTTGCTTTGCTCTGTCTGTATGTAAGTTGGATCTTAGACTTTAGTGCCTCTCCTGGAAATGGATAGAAAATAGTAAGTTTAGTCTAGCTGTTTTCTATATTTATGTCAGACTATTCTGCAGTATTATTTTAAGCATTTTCCTGTGATCTCTGAACTCGTGACTAGCACTGTGTTGAATTATGGAGATTGGTCTTGTGTTTTTACTACTTATTAAATATTTTTAAACCTTTCAACTGTAGCTGTTTTGTGTAGAGGAAATTTAAGCTCTAGAGTACATTGCGTGTATATAGTGATACTGTAAAAAGCCACTCCAAATAAGCCTTGCTGCTCAGTCACACTTACCATTTGGATAATAATATTGCACAGTAATAATTGGACACCCTTTGGTAAGGGCCTTTTTAGTAGCTGATAAGTAAGGGTCCTGTTGGCACTGATTACTACCTTATAGCCTGGACAGAAGGGGCACAGCTAGTGAACCTGTGCCAGCCTTCCACAGAAGTGACTGTGTGGCTGTATATAAATCATATCTCAAAGTGTGTGTGTGTGTGTGTGTGTGTGTGTGTGTGTGTGTGTGTGTGTGTGTGTGTGTGTGTGTGTGTGTGTGTGTGTGTGTCAGCTACTTGGGCAGGGACACGAAGCACTGGTTGGACAGAGAGAGTGTTAGGAGGACTTGTCTTGGGACCCTGGCTAAGGACCCCACTCTATAGCTGTGCCAGTGGGAAGTTTTATTGGGGATCTGGAGAGAAAGGGAGAAGCCAACCCCAGACTGAGTGTGCTCTCTGTGTGCTCTTAAGGGAAATTGTACTTTACTGGGTGTGTATTTGTTTTCCTTCCCAATGTGGACGCCCCTCTCTGGTGTTAGTGGTGAAGATTGAGGCTCCTAGATTACTGGACTAGTGCACAGGCATCACATATTAATTGACAGTGGTGGGATATCCACACCACATATTAATTGGTTGGCAATTGGCTTGTAGGGTGTGGAATTTGAATCCCTGTAGCTTCTGAACAGTGATCACTGAAGGTGTTTTTGTACTCTAAATCTGCCACGCAGCGAATATTCAGAGTTCAGATCACAATTGTTTTATTTCTTTGGTTAGGTTAGTTAGTCAGGGAGAGCAGGCAAGCATGTCAGCAGAGGAGTATGGCAAGGTGTCAAGGGGCCATTTGGCTGAGATGTGCTTGGCTATGGGACAGTTGCATGGAAACCTGACTAAGGCAGACATGATTACAGCTTTGGTCACAGCTGCATCAGAAAACAGCAATCAGGAGGGTGATAAGACTATGCATGGAGATGTACAACACTCAGTGAATAAACAGCTCAACCTGTTTGCAGAGGACTTAAAAATCCATCTGGAGCTAAAGAGACTTGAGTTGGAGACAGGCGTTTGGAAACAGAAGCAGCAGAGAGACTGAGATGTCTACAGGCTGAGGAGAATGAGAAACTGCTATGCCTGGAAGCTGAGGAGAAGGAAAGGCAGAGGCAGCATGAAAAGGAGATGCTGACTCTTCGCCAGTGTCATGGAGGTAATGGGGTAGGGAGTAACTGGACCCCAGAAGCACAAAAGGTCAGTAAATTTCTTCTGCAGTTTACAGAGGGTGATAATTTTGATAGTTTCATTCATACGTTTGAGAGGGTATGTAATGAGTATGATGCTGACCAAAGGATCTGGGTATAGTGCCTGACCCCCTTACTCCATGGTAAAGCTGTAACTATTTTATCCAAAATGTCTGACGTTGACTGTTTTAATTATACTGCTATTAAGAACTGTTAACACCTGAAACTTATAGGAAAAGTTTTGTGAGCATAGATGCAAGGCAGATGAAAGTGTGTGTGAATATGTTGCTGAACTGAGCACTTATTTTCATAGGTGGGTGAGTGGATGTCAGATCACTACTTCTGAAGGGCTGGCAGACCCTTTGGTGAGGGAACAAGCCCTTAGTACTTTACCTGAGGACATGAGGATCTGGTTAACTGATAGATAATGTGCTACTTCAGATGAGTTGGGGAAGAAGGGAGACCTATACCTAGCAAGCAGGGCATCCCTGCACAGTAAAGGGACCCCCAGTACTGCTCATGAGTCTAAAGGAACCCATAGTGGGCAGCCTAGACTGCCCCAACAGAATCTGCCAGTAGCAGGGGAAGCCACTAGTCCAGGTACACATCCTGGACCTAGGGTTAAAATGTTTTGAATGCAAACAGTGGGGCCATGTGGCATATAGATGTCCATGGAGGCAAGGCGGTGAACAAAATGTGAGAGAGCCAGTAAGTGGGAAAGACAAAATGCCAACAGTAGGTTGTCTTGCGACAAAAGGGGTATCGAACTACCATCTTGCAGATGTCCTGATAGGAAAGGATTTTGATTTAGCAGTACCACGTGTTTTTACACACAGTCAAGCATCGAGACAAGCATGTGGGTGTGGTAGCCTGGGGGAGACCCAGACAAACCACATACCTCCAGCCAGGACTGGTGAGGTAGTTACTTCAGGGAGGGAACTACTCTGTAGCAGTGAGACTGAAGGTGAGCCACAGCTGCTTGTGAGTACTGATATTCCCTTGGACAGAGTGACTGCAAAGATAGAGGAGAGTAGTAGTACCCAGGCTGACAGTGAGGCACTGCTTTCAGAGGATGCCAGACTTCCTATGGAAGGGGAGCTGGGAAGGGTTACAAAGAGAGAGCTGAGACAGGCTCAGCTCTCAGACCCAACATTACAAGGCCTGAGGCAGGTAGCTACTGAGGCACCTGATTCTCAAGGAAAGGAGGAATCTGTATACTAGGACAAAGGGTTCTGTATAGAGAGTGGACCCCTGAGGGAGGGCTAGAAGGTGAGAGAATACAGCATTTGGTAGTGCCTAGAGCCTACCATCAGGCGCGTCTAGCCATAGCCCATGATATTCCATTTGCAGGTCATATTGGCATAAAACATACAAAGAGACATATTATGCAAAATTTCTATTGGCCTGGAATTTTCAGAGCTGTAACAGGGTGCTGCAGGACCTGTGAGCAGTGCCAAAAAATAGGCAAGGGAGGAGACAAGGAAAGAGCTCCATTGATGCCTTTCCCTGTGATTAAGGAGCCATTTCAAAGGGTATCTATGGATATTGTGGGGCCTCTGAGTACCCCAAGTTCCACAGGGGAAAGGTATATCCTAGTGGTAGTAGATTATGCTACAAGATACCCTAAGGCAGTGGCTGTGTTCTCCATTGAGGCAGAAAACGTGGCAAATGTTTTGTTAGAGATTTTCAGCAGGGTAGGTTTCCCAAAAGAAATACTGACTGACAGAGGTGTCAATTTCATGTCAGACCTGCTGGATTGTCTGTGGAAGTACTGTGGGGGGAAGCACTTGAAGACCACCCCCTACCATCCCCAGACTAATGGTCTTGTTGAGAGGCTAAACTGTACAATCAAGTCCCTGCTATGGGCAATTGAAGACCAGTTTAAGAGGGAGTGGGACAAATATTTGCCCCATCTGTTGTTTGCTTATACAAAGGTTCCCCAGTAATCCACAGGTTTTTCAGCCTTTGAGTTGATGTATGGGCATAGGGTGAGGGGGAAGGTGAGTGTGAATCTCACAAGGAGTCTGTTGTGGCATATGTCCTAAACCTCAGGACAAGGCTCAGGGAACTCATGGTCTTGGCCCAGGAGAACCTGGCAGAAGCTCAACAACAGAAAAATGTATGGCATGACAGTAATGTTTGAGCTAGAGAGTATGCTGTAGGGCAGCAGGTAATGGTTCTCATTCCTGTCAGACACAACAAGCTGCAAGCAGCTTGGGAGGGACCCTTCAAGGTGGTAAGAAAGGTAAATGATGTTAACTACATGGTAGAACTGCTAGGCAGGAGGCAGGGGTACAAATTTTACCATGTTAACATAATGAAACCTTACCATGATAGGGAGGGCCTTGTGCTGAGTATTTGCAGTGGATTGCAGGAGGGGTCTGAGGGAGATCTGGTGACTGATCTCCTCGGTGAGGCTTGGACTGACACCTCAGTGGAAGGGTTAGCAATGTCCCAGCAGCTATCTCCTACCCAGGTTCAAGAAATCTGAGCAGTGTTACAGGTGTTTGGGGACATGTTCACTGGGAAACCAGGGTGCACTCACCTGGTGCAGCAACACATGGATAGAGGACCCCAAAGGCTATTAGGCAGGCTCCTTATAGGGTGCCTGAGAGAGTCAACCAGACTCTGAGGGAGGAGATACAGGAGATGTTGGAACTAGGGGTAATTCAAGAGTCCAACTGTCTCTGGGCCTCCCCAGTGGTACTGGTGCCAAAGAAGGATAGCAGCACCAGGTTCTGTGTGGAGTACAGGAAATAAAATAGTCACACAGTCAAATGCTTACCCCACGCCTAGGACAGATGAGGCCCTAGAGCAGCTGGGTGGGGCTAAGTATCTTACAATCATTGATCTTAGCAAGGGTTACTGGCAGGTGCCCTTGAATCCCAGTGCTAGAGAGAAGTCAGCCTTTGTGACTCCTTTTGGCTTGTATGAGTTCATAAAGATGCTCTTTTGGATGAAATTTGCCCCAGCAACTTTCCAGAGGCTGGTATATCATATCCTAGCAGGAGCAGGAGGGTTTGCCCTTGCTTACCTAGATGATATTGCCATCAACAGCCATTCCTGTCAAGAGCACCTTCAACATGTCAGGGAGGTGCTGGGCAGACTACAGAGGGCAGGATTGGCCATTAAGCCAAGCAAATGTCAGGTAGGTATGGCAGAGGTCTCCTATCTGGGACACAGAGTGGGGAATGGGAAGATCAGGCCAGAACCTGCCAAAGTAGAAGCCATTCAGGCACGGCCTGTACCTGTTACCAAAAAGCAGGTGAGGGCATTCTTAGAGACAGCAGGGTACTACAGAAAGTTTGTCCCCAGTTATAGTACCAGAACTGCTTAGCTCACAGACCTGACAAGGAAGAACAGGCCAGATAAGGTAGTCTGGACCACAGCATGTGAGCAGGCATTCCAGAAGCTTAAAGAAGCTTTGGGAGGACCCCCTGTGTTAGCCAGTCCAGATTACAGAAAATAATTTTTTGTGCAGGTGGATGCTTCAAACCATGGGGTGGGGGTTGTAGTTAGCCAGATTTCTTCAGAGGGACAAGAGCACCCAGTGGTTTATCTCAGTCACAAGCTCCAACCCAGGGAGGAATGATATGCAGATGTATAAAAGGAATGTCTAGCCATAGTGTGGGCACTGCAGAAACTTCACCCTTATCTGTATGGAAGGAAATTCACTGTTATGACAGATCACAACACCCCTAACATGGTTAAACAGAGCCAGACAGCAAAATGCCAAGTTGCTAAGATGGAGCCTAGGGTTGCAAGCATATGATATGTCAGTGCAGTATTAAATAAAGTAAAAATAAAGTAAAAATAAAATAATGGCTGCTGGCTGCAAAAATATTCCACAAAAAACAGTTTAATCACTCCAAGCAATAAAGTAAGTGCTTTCGTCTTACTTCAATGAGTAAAACTTCATCAGACAAAGTAACTCAATAATCCATTGACATATATACACAATTAAACCTAGTCACATGGTCAAGTAAATTAAAAATTAAAAGACAAATACCAAATAAGGTCTCAAATAACACATACAATTACAAAAATGCATTAAAATATTTAGTTCATTAAAAATGTTCATTAAGAAATGTTGTTCACTGAAAAAACATTAAGAAAACCTTAAAGTAACCGCAAACAGGTTTAAAATATATGCAGAAACCTATGTAATCCTTCATAAAAAAAAAAAAAAAATTATAACTTAACTATAGTGTATGTTACATATCCACACTATTACCATGTATTATTTACAATTATTTATACATATTTACAAGAGGTAAGCCTAATTATCGCTGAAGGCTCCTGAACTTTAGTACCCAGGCTAATGAGCTCATATCATTCAACCCTGGTGGATTATAAGCATTCAATTTTATTTGCCACAAAAGTTCACAAATTTCTAACATTAAACTGAAAGGTCCCCCTCTGGGATTGTGCTCTGTCTGGTCTATAATCTGGAAGCAAAAGCTATGCTGTGGATGTCCCTGGACATGTTTGGCCAGAGCATTCTCCACCTTAAATTTCTTAATGCTATATAAATGTTCATAAACCCTGTCCTTGAACCTACAATCCGTCTTACCGACATAGAAACAAGGACAGAGTTTACAAGTGGCCAAATACACCACGCTCTTATATAGACAGTTAAACCTTTTATTAATGGAATACTTTCTACCTCTAACAGTAAACATTTTGCCTACTTCCATATATCTGCAATATGAGCAGCTCTCACATTTGTACATACCAGTGGCCCACAACAAAGGGATCTTAACTCTCTCCAACAAGTTTTTAAGGTTGGGTCCTCTTCTATATGTAATCCTGGGGGACGGTTCAACAATAGTGGCCAGGTCCGCATCTGACACTAATAGATTCCAATTTTTAAAAATAATCTGTCTTATAACAGGGGTGTCAAGGCTGAATGATGTAATGAAGGTGACTTTAAATGAATCAGATTTTACTGAATGTAAATGATCAACACTAGCAGAGTGTAAAACATTCGAATGGAATCTAGGTGCTAGGATGGGGTTAAATTCACCATTAAATCTTTTGTGCTGTACTTCAAAAATTCATCCAATAGCTGTAGGGGATAACCACATTTTAAAAACATATCATACAATAGTTGACATTCAACTCTAAATTCCTTCTCATCGGACACCATCTGGGCCACTCTCACCAGTTGTCCCTTCACTACTGATCTCTTCTGTTGGTAAGGGTGACAACTGGTGAAGTGAAGGAATGAGTTGGAATAGGTTGATTTCCTGTGTATCTTGGCTTTAAATAATTTAACATTTCTATCCTTGTATAATTCAACATCTAGGTATGTTATGCTCTCAACTCCTAAACTATGAGTAAAGCTCAAAAATTGGGTAGATTCATTCAAACAGGTCGCAAAATCCAATATGTCATTAACAATACCTTCAAACATAATGAAAACATCATCCAAATATCTAGTGTAGTAATAGATATTCTTCCTGAACAAGTTATTATTGAAGACATAGTGTTGCTCCCAGTGGGCCATCACAAGGTTGGCAAAACTTGCCCCACATGGAGAGCCCATTGCAACACCTGTCTTCTGCAAATAATAACATCCATCGAACATGAAGTCATTATTATTTAAAATTAAATCCAATAATTCTTCTAGGAGCTTGAGTTCCCTTTCTGAACTACCTCTCACTCTCATTAAACTAGTTACCCATTCAATACCCGTATCGATCGGTATTACAGTGTAAAGGTCTTTTATATCGATGGTCAAGAGTATAATATCATCCTTATACTCGAGACCATTGATGCTGTTCAAAAATGACCACAAATCTTTGCAAATGTAATCAATCCTGTCAACAAATTTCTTTAATACTATGTCCAAATAGTATCGTCAAAGGATAGGTAATATAATTTCTCCCATTAACTATGGGTCGAAGTGGTGGATCCTCATGGTCCTTGAGGACCTTTGGGATTCCAAAAATCACTGGGGTAAGAGGAGCTAAGCACGACAAATAGTTATATAGTTCTAAGGAAATCCTAGATTCTATAAACAAATCATTAAGAAAGACTTTGATCTTCTGCTGAGCTTGGTTCATTTCATTCAGGGAGGCTAAACTATAATGATCAGAGCTAAGTAATTTTGACATACGTCTAGTGTAATCATCGTCAAAAAACACAAGCCCTCCCCCTTTGTCAGGCTTAACGACTCTGACATTCTGGAAGCATAGGTAGTTCAAACTCTCCCATTCCTGTTTAGTGAAGTTACTAACTTTGCCAGAAGGTCTGTGCCTATTATTCTCTATGCTATCACGTAAATCCAATTCACAAACTTGTTAAAACACTAATAAGCCAGGGGGTAATGGTGGATTAAAGGTACTCAACACTTTACAATCATTCTTCACCATAGGTTGTTCTTTAAACATTAATTCCAAATTTATTTTACAAACAAATAGCCTAAGATCAATAATTGTTCTTGCAATACTGGCCCCTAGGTCAGGAACAATAGTTTGTCCCCTAGATAATAGGTCTGCTAAGGTAGTGTCTACTTTTATACTAGAATAATTGAAGATCTTGAAGTCCTGGCCACTATTAAAGACCATTCTAAAGTTTTTGGTAGGCGTGACACTGTCAGTACAATAAACACCAGCTAGGTTATCGCTAGTGGGTCAACGGTTATCTCTGGGTTGACCAATTCGTCCCCGGATTCTTTCCTTGGAAGGACCTCCCATTGCCTGTTGAATTCATGTACTGTCGGCCCTTCCTGTGAAAATTTTGAGAGTTGCTACTAGTGCCCGGTTCGTGGTTATCGAAGGCTGTATTATGGTTGGCAGGGTCATTCAAAGTTTGACTACCATAGTTGTTGGTATTATTTTTCTTATTACTGTTCCTTAAGTACCCATTCCAATTGGAATTAGACTCTCCTGGATTCTGTCCCCCTGTTATTTTTTATTTTATTTTTTTTTTTATGAAGGATTACATAGGTTTCTGAATATATTTTAAACATGTTTGCGGTTGTTTTAAGGTTTTCTTAATGTTTTCTTAATGTTTTTTCAGTGAACAACATTTCTTAATGAACATTTCTTAATGAACTAAATATTTTAATACATTTTTGTAATTTTATGTGTTATTTGGGACCTTATTTGGTATTTGTCTTTTAATTTTTAATTGACTTGACCATGTGACTAAGTTTAATTGTGTATATATGTCAATGGATTATTGAGTTACTTTGTCTGATAAAGTTTTTCTCATTGAAGTAAGACAAAAGTGCTTACTTTATTGCTTGGAGTGATTTTATGGAATATTTTTGCAACCAGCGGCCATTATTTTTACTTTAAGTGTTTCAAGTTTCACTAGTTTGTTTTTGATGTCAGTGTAGTACCACAGTGGGAGTAGCAATGCCAACGCAGATGGGCTATCAAGACAGGGAATGGGGTAAGGTATACTCAGATAGACCTAACCCTCTCAAGCAATGTTTCTCAAGGGTCACTTGAAAAACTAGCTTGAGTTCTCCTGCAGAAGATATGTGAAGGCTGCCAGCCTAGCTAGATAGAATTGTGTAGATAATTCTGTCATTTGTAAATAGTAATATAAGACACAGGCTTGTTCTCTTAAATGTGGAAAGACTGTCTGTATTGGATGGTGAACTGCAAAAATGTAACAACAGTGCACTCTGCTGTAAGAAAGTTAATAAGTCAAGCATTTTATGACTGTTTTGATCTCATGGCTCAGAGCCCTGGTGTCTGAACCAGCAGATTCTTTCTATTGTTTTGAGACTAGAGCTAATTGCTAGGTTTTACATATATAATATGTCTTTAATTGCTGTAGTTTCCTGACCAGGTACAAGCTTACTAAGAAATGTTAATGTAGAGTTTCTGTTAGCCTGGGAAACCAGAGAATTGTTAAGAATGATGTAGTCTAAAATGAGTCAGCAGGATGTATTATCAATTTAAAAGACTTTATCAGAGACAGAGAGAGAGCATTTTGCATTTGTCTTCAGAACTGACCACTCACCAGCACTTGCTTTGCTCTGTCTGTATGTAAGTAGGATCCTAGACTTTAGTGTCTCTCCTAGAAATAGATAGAAAATGGTAAGTTTAGTCTAGTTTTTTTTTATATTTATGTCGGACTATTCTACAGTATTATTTTAAGCATTTTCCTGTGATCGCTGAACTCTTCACTAACACTGTGTTGAATTGTGGAGATTATTTTTGTGTTTTTATTACTTATTAAATATTTTTAAACATTTCAACTGTGGCTGTTTTGTGTAGAGATAATTTAAGCTCTAGAGTACATTGCATGTATATAATGATACTGTACAAAGCTACTCCAAATAAGCCTTGCTCCTCAGTCACACTTACCATTTGGATAATAATATTGCACAGTAATAATTGGACACCCTTTGGTAAGGGCCTTTTTAGTAGCTGATAGGTAAGGGTCCTGGTGGCAGTGATTACTACCTTATAGCCTGGACAGAAGGGGTACAGCTAGTGAACCTGTGCCAGCCTTTCCCAGGAGTGCCTGTGTGGCTGTATATAAATTATATCTCAAAGTGTGTGTGTGTGTGTGTGATTGTGTGTGTGTGTGTGTGTGTGTGTGTGTGTGTGTGTGTGTGTGTGTGCGTGCGTGCGTGCGTGTGTGTGTGTGTGTGTGTGTGTGTGTGTGTGTGCGTGTGTGTGTGTGTGTGTGTGTGTGTGTGTGTGTGTGTGTGTGTGTGTGTGTGTGTGTCAGCTACTTGGGCAGGGACATTAAGTACTGGTTGGACAGAGAGAGTGCTAGGAAGACTTGTCTTGGGACCTTGGCTAAGGACCCCACTCTATAGCTGTGCCAGTGGGGATACTTATTGCTATCTGGAGAGAAAGGGAAAAACCAGCCCCAGACTGACTGTGATCTCTGTGTGCTCTTATGGGAAATTGTACTTTATTGTGTGTGTATTCATTATCCTTCCCAATGTGGACACCCCTCACTGGTGTTAGTGGTGAAGATTGAGGCTCCTTGATTACTGGGCCAGTGCACGGGCAACACAGAAGGCAATGAGCTTCTTCACCCACATGGCCACATGGTGTATTTCTAAGGGGGTATTTCAGGTGAAATGCTCTATACAGTGGGGGTGCTACTGTATGGGCTCCAGAAAGAAAACTAAGTAGAGGCCACAACCTCTATGAACTTCATGGACCACAAGGAATATATTATATACAAAGCAGATGATACTTTGTCAGAAACTACTGGAGCAGGCAAAGCTATGTGCCGATGCACCCGGCATATACTAATTGACTTTGTAGAAGACAACAAAATGGCCTTTTTGGACACCAACTTTACAGGTCCTCCACTCCTTAGTGACAATGTCAGCAGACCCATCAAATGAGCTGAAAGAGCTTGGCAAAACTTTGATGTGTGTGGGAGTGAAATTCTATCTGTCACAGCATTATTTCAATAAAATCAAAGGAACTAATGATATGTATGGTTCCAGTGTGGTTCACACCCAGGTCACCAGTGAGGAGAAGAAGGGTATTCAGCAAGAAAGCAACTTCTGAAACAGCCATCCATTCAGAAGAAAAGGTTCCTACCAGTCACCGCTGGTCACAGTCAGTCTCATGTAAGAATGCAATGCTCCTGAAGCATTCCACATCTGCTCCTCTCTGGTGGACAGTTGAGAACCAACTGTCCTTCCAACTGTTACTGTGGTTGAAAATCATCTATGGCAGTTGGGTGAAGGACATAATGCCCAGAGAATAGAAAATTCCATTCATAAGTACACCCCCAGTAAAATTCTTGCCAGACACCCCACCCTATCAAAAATCTGCTGCAAGGCAACAGGTAAACAACGTCTTACAATAAAAAAAGCAATGCAAGAGGTCACAATAGACCAAAAAGATCAATCTGACTACAAAAGATTCATTTTTGTTCCAAAGAAATCAAAGTATTTCAGGTCCATGCTGGACCTCATTGGCTAAACCAGCACGTAGCAAAAGAAAAATTCAGAAAGAGTATGGTTAAAAACTACAGTTCCATGTACTGTGCCTTGCATATAGAGCAATCTTTGACCCAGCTTTAGTGGAAATGCTGCATATTCATAAGTCAAATGTCACTCAGTCAAAGGACCTTAACCTGGTATGTGTCATCAACAGAACTTGCTGGAAAGACAGATTTGTCTCACAGAGGTTGCCCCACCTTTGAAACAAGCTTCCCATTCATGTTAAATAAAGCCCCTCATTGGCCCTATATAAGCGTAATTTAGATGACTGGATGATTAACCAGAAATTCACCCTGGGGGTCCCAACTGAGTTCCTGTTGGACAGTTTAACCTGTGAGAGCAATTACATTTATTTGATGGCAATGTGGGCTTCATGCTCCTGAAAGTCTTGCTGCTTGGTCAAATGTTACCATTTGTATAAGTATTAATTTTACTATGAGTAACTGGATACCCTGGTAAGAGCCTTAAAGTAACTGGCTGGTGGTAGTGAATCTACCTTATAGTCTGGGTGAAGGTGGTATAGTGTTTAAATCTGTGCCAGCCTTTCCCAAGTGTGCAAGTGTGTGTGTGTGTGTGTGTGTGTGTGTGTGTGTGTGTGTGTGTGTGTGTGTGTGTGTGTGTGTGTGTGTGTGTGTGTGTGTGTGTGTCAGCTACTTAGAGCAGGGACACGAAGCACTGGTTTTACAGAGAGGGTTAAGGAGGACTTGGCTTGGACACTCAGCTGAGGTCTTAAACTTATATCTGTGCTAATGGGAAGCCTTACTGGGGCCCTGGATGGAGACAGATATAAAAAAATCCAGTCCCTGGGCTGACTGTGCTCCCTATGTGCTCTTAAGGGAAATTGTGCTTGATGCAGAGAGGTCTGCATCTAGACATACCAAGTGCATCCATTTGTTTTCCAAGTGAACGTCCCTCTCCAATGTCAGTGGTGAGGATTCAGGCTCCTTGATTACTGGCCCAGAGTGGGGACATCACACCCATAAAGAAAAAACCTTCATGAATCCAAGATCACGCTCTTGTGGTGCTTATAAGAATGCATCAGATTCTGCTGCTTCAAGAAAAATAAACCAATTCCAATGACACCCCCTCCTCCAATAGCACACACTCTCAGAGCCTTGGTACAATGACACCCCCTCCTCCAATAGCACACTCTGTCAGAGCCTTGGTACACCATCAGCATTCCTCTGTAGTTTCTCAGAGGATGTTTGTGTAGTGATCACCTAGTACAATCTCAGAACTTTCTTCAAACACAATAAATTAGACATTGCTTTTGGAACAAGGTCATTTTTTGGGTTATCGTTGTAAAAAGAATATTCCCATGACTGCGTGTCACAGAAGATGGAACACTTGTTAACACATACAAGTTATATACTTACCATGTATGTAAAAAGTCCATCCATCTTCAGTAGCACTTGACCCAGGCTGGGAAGATAGGCAGTTGAAGGAGCAAGCAGGTGTACCTACAAATGCTAGGCATACAGTACTGTTTATGAGCAAACCAATTACTTTCTGGATCCCCTACCTTTCTGTTATTTTCCCTCTTTTAGGGACTACTTTTTTTTTTGGTCATATCTAGCCAGTCATATGCACACATGTAACAAAAATGGGAAATCTGCACAGAGAGAAGCATGCTGGGACAGATAAAGGGAACTGAGAAAGTTTAAGGCTGTGGGTGCTGATTAGTGGTAATGCACACGCACACAATCCTACATGTTACCAAAGATGGAAGCATTTCTTACACATCTAGCAATACATTAAGTAAGTAACTTTTGTCTTCATTATAAAGAAAGTTAAATGAGTGACCCAAGTACTTAAACTTTTGGTGGCTCACTGTTCCACTCCTTTCTTTCATCTGAATGGACAACATGTTGCATGGCCCTCTGTGTCTTATTGTCTAGCTACTGTTTGATTGATGTTACTGTCCTAGAACCCAGTCTATTTTTGTTTAATTTGTTAACTAAACTTTTGTGTGGGGCCATGTCATATGCATTGCTCAACTGACAGTAGGTGCTGTCCACAGGCTTTTTTCTGGTTTAATACACTTATTTCTCACTCAGTGGCATGTGACCTTTTGTGATTCCATATAGCTTTAGGTTTTGTGCTTCTCCAGCTTTCAGGTATCCTACAATACCTTCCTTTAGAACTGATTCCATCTGCATCAAACTGACAGGTTGGTAACTATCAAACTTTAAAGCACTCCTCAAACAGCACCTCAACCACTTCTGGCTATGCTCCTGTCCCTCGCATGATTAAAAAATTAATCATAAAGACTCCTCCATCCTTCCTTTGTCTTACTCTATTCAACTTGTACTCACCCTTCAGTTTTCCTCACAATTATACCTAGCTTTCTCCCTGACATAACTCACTCTATTCTCCCTAACACCATAATACAGCATCCCCATCCATCCTACTCTTTACCTCTCCAACAATACCTGGGATCCTATCTTGTCTCCTCATTCTACTCCTACCTCTCCTCTAACACCAACAACTTTTTTTCCCCACCACTTTACTAATACCTTAACATAATGCTTTCCTTTCTCTTTTGCAATGCCAACATAACACAACTCTAACTTGTTAAACGTAATTCCATAACTCTTGTATCTCTGCCTTCACTCTAAATAACTGGCTACACCGATTCATCAAAATTTCTTCTCTTACATCTAACAATAACCCTACTGTTGATGCAAATATCATTATAAGAAACTGTGCAAAAGAAAACTGTAACATTAATATGTAACAATATGTAAACATGCTGGAGCTTTTCTCCCCAGGTTCTGCTGAAAAAAAGACACTACCCTGTCAGACTTTCCCAGTAAGCAAAGACGAATAAATAAATACATTTCTGTCATGCTCCTGCTGTGCTGAAGAGGAATATCGTCCGTCTTCATTCACTTTTCAGAAATCCTATTCTGCTTCGACTAGTTGTTTAAAATATTCAGTAATAATGTTACTTATTCTCCCTTCAGTTCTCCCAGAATTCTAGAGTAACTTTTATCAGACCCTGATGCTTTTTACACATTCTGTTTTTCTGAGGCGTATCAGAAGAGTGTTTTATAATCTGTATATATTGATTACACTCCTATGTGCAATCACTGATGTCCAGTTCTAAGATTTTGCATGTAAAGATCAACACTTCAGTTTCATGGGAATTTGTCTTCTCTGAGATACAGCAATCTAGATGTTGTGTGTGTGTGTGTGTGTGTGTGTGTGTGTGTGTGTGTGTGTGTGTGTGTGTGTGTGTGTGTGTGTGTGTGTGTGTAAATATCTATCTATATATAATATATATGTGTGTGTGTGTGTGTGTGTGTGTGTGTAAATATCTATCTATATATAATATATATATGTATGTGTGTGTGTGTGTGTGTGTGTGTGTGTGTGTGTGTGTGTGTGTGTGTGTGTGTGTGTAAATATCTATCTATATATAATATATATATGTGTGTGTGTGTGTGTGTGTGTGTGTAATATACAGAGTTAAAATGTGAGTACTTGCTCTCCTGTGCAAATATGATTTTTTTTTTAATTTTCATTTTTTTTTCCATATGTGTTCATCTTTTCTGATCACACTTACAAGTCTTGATCACAAAACATTCAAACTTTAGTCATGGAGCCCTTCCAGGACTCTGATTAAAAAAAAAAAACAGGGGGCTTGAAACAACTTATTTATTCTGATCTCTTCTAATGACTACATCATGTAAAATTGTCTTCTCTTGCTATATTGGTACTATGTTGTAATATATTTTTCTGCCAATCATCCATATAATTTATTTACTCTTGGTATCCCCGTCTTTTGGCCTTCTTTACCAAATATGTGTTTATAAAAGGGTTTAACTCCCTTCTTTACTGCCATCTTTTCATCAGTGAGAGCCTTTGTATTTCTGACAGCCTTTTCTGCTTTCTTTAACTTTATTTCTCTTTGACTTTCTCTTGTGCCTTCTTACATTCCTTGAACTTTATTTGTGTTTAACCTTTGATGTCACCTCATCTGAGAATGACATTGGTTTTCCCTGCTTTTTGATTTATATGTCTGTTTCACACAAAAGCCTGTTGGTTTTGTGATTGCAGTTTTGATGTGTTCACAATAGTTACCCACACAACCATTATGTCTTTTTACTACAGCATATCTGAGGTCCAGAGTAATCTCTCTGTCTCACACACTCTCTCTCTCTCTCTCTCCCTTTTTAATTTGGATGACTTTCTGCTTATGTTTACTTAGTTATTTCCTTTGTTAACTTGATAGGTGACTTTATTTTCTTGCATTTTTCAGTGGAACTTTTTTATGAGTTGATAAAGAGTAAAATGTCCGTGATACATACAGACATTTGTCACATACCTTACGACTGTAGACATTAGAAGTCCTACACAAACTTTAATTTCACTAAAGGGGGCTTGTATGAATCTCACCTAGAGAAAAAGCAAGCACTTCCCATTAGAACAGCTTTCCCGGCATACATTTATTCATCAGAGAGCATGTAAATAAATGCTACCCCCAAATGCATGCAGTTCTAATTGCATTTTCGTCTTGCTGGTAGAAACAAGTGTCATGTAATTTCACTGAGCAACAATTAACCTTTAATACCCAAAAGCACTTATACAAACCAAGCCATTCTCCGTATGGGTAAGGATAAGGTGCCACCCCATAAATATGACAAAGAGAAGCAGTCTCCTTTGGAATGGCCTTAGCTAAGAACCCAGAAGATAAGTCTTCCATTTCTAACAATTCATCTTTGTTGACCAGGTTAGTCCCACCAGCCTAGTGGCCACTTTTCAGGGGAGTCCCAAGGTGGTATTTATACTGCTAGGGTAAATTTGGCCAGGGTATCAGGAAACTTCCTCTACTCTTTTCTTTAGGTGCCATGGGATCTTCTACATCTACCTGAGCTACCACCAACTTGGGTAGATGGGGCTTTGTTTTAGAATCTCATCCAAAGGATGACACACTCAGGAGTGTAGTACCCCCCCCCCACCACCACCACCACCACCAATGCAGCAGCACAGTGTCAGCAGTCAATTCATACTTAACATATACTGCCAACAGAAGGAGAGTGAACCTTCCCATTGTTGGGAATTGCTCTGCCTTGCTAAGGGAGAAGTAATATGACTGTTGACTGTCAGAAAGTAAAATTTAATGGAATGATATATCTTATTAAGTGTTGGTTGTAACAGTTACTGTATTTTCTGCTGACCTGAAAGGTTTTAGAGACATTGTGTACTTTAGCTTGGGGAGCAGAATATTTTTATGATATGATGTTCTTATAGTTGGACAATTTAGCTTAAGGTATCTATAGTTTTGTAAATGTATTGCCAAATCATTACTGAGAAACTAGCTTTTGAATGGTGGTTTCAGTATAAAACTGTGCTATACTCAATGGAATCACGAAAAGAGAAGTTAGTTCATTTAGTTAAATGTTTAAAGCGGTTCAAACAGCAAGGACTGAGTTTTGTTGATATTAACAGATTGCTTATGGAATGCCAATGAATATCCGCGGTGTTGCAGCAGTAGCATTGTTGCCTCACAGCAAGAGGTTCTCCGGTTCGATTCTCGGCTGGAGTGTGGGGAGTGCCTTCTGTGTGGAGTCTGCATGTCCTCCCCACAGTTGGGTGGGCGTTCGAAAGACATGCATAAATGCGCTTGCCTTCGTTGAAGGTTGAACGTCGAGCTGGCACCTTGGCGTTTGTGAAAGTCTACTGCCAATCATTAGTGGACCAGAGTTCCACTGTGGCGACCCCTAAAAAGCCGAAAGACAAACAACATTATGGAATGCCAGTGGAACATTTTGCTGAAATCAGACTATATGATGCTTCTTGCTGATTGTTTTGTTTTATCTGCTTAAAGAAAGAAAGTTCTGCATTAAGACATTCAGTGCCACTGGTCAGATTTATTAGATGATACAACAGAATAGGCCCCCAGTGTAGAACTCTAAGGAACACCAAAGAACAGTCTTCCTGGGTCATAGAAGGTAGTAGTATTCAAATGATGAAAGTTCAGGATTGTAGGGGATTTGGTAAACTGAGTCAAGGAATCCCTCAATGAAATCAGTAACCTTGTAGGTGTTTATTTGCATTTTCTCTGACACTTGGAGAAGAGGTTAAGGCTATGAGAAGTTAACAAGGTGCTTCCTGTGATAAAGGGTTTGATTCCTTCACTCTTCATTTGCCTGCTGTATGTCCTTGAGGAAGTTACTTAACCAGACAGTTCTTTAAGGCAATTAGGAATCAACAATCTCCTGGACTGCACTTCTAGTAGCTGCTTATGCTAGTGTACGGTATGATCTTTGTTTGACTGACAGTTAATGCAGAGGACTAAAGCTCCGAACTGTTAATGATCTGCTTCCTGTGGCAAGGGTACATGGTTTGAATTTTTCCAACTTTATTAGCGTATTGTGTGACCTTGAGCCATACCTCTCAACTTCTTAGTGCAAGAAATCCGGACAAGGGTGAAAAATAATAGGAGGACGAAGGCCCAAAAATAGGCACATATTTTAAATCTTGTGCTTATAAGCTTACAAAACTGCTATAATAACAGGCTTTATGTTAGCATTAATTCTTTGAAGGATATAAAGTCTGAAACTCAAATGTGTCTCATTATTTAATGACTTCAATCCTTAGTGATCTTCCACAAAACCACAAATTTCATATGGAAGAGACCAAAAATATGAGAAGAAAAATCTGGACATTCTGCAAAAACCTGGACAGTGGAGAGGTATGCCTTGAGCAAATCACTTAACTAGACAGTGCTATGAAGCAAATGGGTGTGTGGGCTAGGTTCCATAATAGTCTCCTAGACTGCATGAGTAGTTGCAACCTATGAACCGATTTAACAGGGTGGTGTAGGTTACAGAGTCAAAGGCCCTTTTAGTATCAACAGTGTTGCATTAAGAAGTTATTTGTTCATGCTGGAGAATATGAAGTAAGTGACATGACAGTGGATAGTCATGCTGCTAAAACCCTTTCTAAAGCCATGTGGGTACACCTGGAGAATCTATAGTTATTTGAGTTTAGCTAAAACTTAGAAATGAGATAGTGACGTATGGCACAGATAGCATTTACATCCTTTGGCAGAGGATGACAAATGCATTTTCCTGCAAGAGAAAATAATACTGGAACAAAGAAGAGACTGGAACATAAGTGCAGGTGAAGTAAAAATAAATACTGTGGACATTGCTGAAAGTGGGATGTAAATCATTAGTGGAGAGTGGATGTATGTCAGCGGAGAATGGAGTTCTGTGATTCATTTTGATAAATGGTTACTTTTTTGCAAGTTTAAGGGTTTTAAAGTAGAATTTGGTATTTTGGATATCATTGTTGACTGCAATGTGTGCTGCAGTTGAATATATATTTTTTGTCTAAATTCTAAAATATCCTTTTAGAAGGTTTGTATTGTACTATGGATATGATATTCCAGCTAAAGTTTGGAAATTCCATGAAGGGGTGTAACTTCTCTGAACAAGAATCCCTTTAACTTCAATACAGAATAAACTGGGGTTATTGAATGGTGAGTATTTAGTGTTAACTTGTGATCATTTTGAAGTTTTAGCAGGAATCCTGTGGTTGTGTTTAAGAGTTAGTTATGCTTGGTGTATATCCTCATTACGAGTTTGCTTCCAGAGTCTCTATGTCTTGTCCCCCTTCCTTAAGATATTCTTTAGGTTTTTTAGTGCCAGGTGTATCTAACGCCATATAATTATCTTGGAGTTATTGAACAAACAGCAACCGTGAATGTTTAGAAGCCATTCATTAAGCAGGTTCAATTTAACAGATTTGCATATAAGCACTGCAGTCCAGTGTAAATTAGACATATAGGTTAAGGGCACTGCAGCCCAGTGTGAATTAGAGATACAGACTAAGGGCACTGCAACCCAGTGTGAATTAGAGACTAACCACACTGCAACCCAGTGTGAATTAGAGATTAACCACACTGCAGTCCAGTGTGAATTAGAGATACAGGCTAATGGCACTGCAGTCCCAGTGTGAATTAGAGATACAGGATAAGGGCATGGCAGTCCAGTATGAATTAGAGAAAGAGGCTAAGGATCACTGCAGCACAGTATGAATTAGAGATACAGGCAAAGTGCACTGCAGCCCAGTGCAAATTAAAAATACAGGCTCAGGACACTGCATTCCAGTGTGAATTAGAGATATAGGCTAAGGACACTGCAGAACAGTATAAATTAGAGGTACAGGCTAAGGGCACTGCAGTCAAGTGTGAATTAGAGATAAAAACTAAGGGCATTGCAGTCCAGTGTGAATTAGAGTTACAGGCTAGGTGGACTGGTTTTTCTATGATGGGTGAGTAAGCCATCTAAAGTGACTTTACAGGGCAGAAAGTGAAGGAAAAGAGAAAAACTGTGGGGAGGGGAAACATGGTTTTCCTGATTGTAGACTCAGTCACAAAGGAAATTCAGAGTCTAGACAAGCATGGAAGGAGAGACCAGATTTCAATGAATTCAGTCTCAGGAAGTGACTCAATAAGACATCGGAAGTGAAGCTCAAAGTGTCTTCCAAAGGGCAGAGGTGAACACATATTGCAGTATAAGTAGTCTCCAACACCACCACCCTTTATGCCTTCTTAACCCTTTGAGGAGGCCTCCCTTCTGCCATTAATCAGTTAACAAGTCTTATTTCAAATGTAACACTCATAGTGCCTGAAATAAGGCAAGTATTGGAGCCTAGGATCACTAAAGACGACTTATTAAAATTCTTACTTAAATGCAAGTCCAGTAAGGCACTGAGAAGGGGCAGACTACAAAATTTTGTGTATAAATCTCCACCCTAAGCAGGTCTGATTTTACTACCTTCTTGGAAGCACTCTTTCTTAGTCTCAGCTGTGAAACCTAGTTAAGTGCGCACTGACATTATGTCAGGAGATCAAATGGGCTTGTTATTGAAACCGAGAAGACTGAATATTGGAACAATGAGCTGGCTTCTCCTCTAGAAGCCAGCATCACAAAAAAACAATGTTTTTGCAAGTGGCAAGTCCCCCGCACTCCCTGCCCATTATATATACCAACTCTGAGATCACTTCACACTGGGGAACGGGCAAACACCTAAATCCAAAAAATACCAGCTTCCAGAGGAGAAGCCAAATCAACATTCCAAGATTTGATCTTCTTCTTGTGGATAATCTGGCCATTCTATGTTCTGATAAGGACCCAGTGCCGACTAGCACCTGACAGCTACTACTCCATATTAGTTCTAAATGCATACTATCATTTTTATGCTTGTATACATGGCATGCCTCTCTAACTTTTTTAGTTCACCCTGATCAGGTGGGGTGTGTATGCCATAGAATAGGATGCGGAAATGTATTAGAAATGGCATAATAGGTAGTGACTGGGCAGCAAACCAAATGTGCAGGTGTGGTGCTATCAGTTGACCTGGAAAATACATTTGAAAAGGTAAAATGGGGGTGCCTTTTTGTCATTCTAAGAATGCTTAACCTTTCAGAATGTCTGATTGGTATGTGTCAGCCTCTCTATATACAGGATCTTCAGCAATAATTAGACAAGGAACTTGTGATTAGGAAGGGAGTACATCAAGGATGCCCTTTGGCTCCTTTACTCTTACTCCTAGCAACTGAGACTTTGGCAGTTATATTAAGGATTACCCTTCAAGTAAATCAGTCTGTCTACCTCATGCAAGCCCACGAAGGACAGCCAGATTACTTGGCAAAAAATTTCCTGCTTCTCTTTCCTCATTTTTCAGTAGTCATCTTAGTAGTATGGAATCTCTTACAGAGTTGGCAGGAAAATTTTGGACTATAAAATTAATCCCATAAAATCCTCAGTGCTAATGGTGATTTTAAAGCTTAGGCTAGTTTATGTAATTTTTAGAGTCATCATTGTGATACACCCCTCATAAAGTATCCCTACCTGCTGCAGCAGTTGCTTCCAGGCACCTGAATACAGCTTTCATTCAGTCTACCTTGGGCACAGAATTGTCTAATTGAAAAGACTTGCTTCTTGCCTCTGGAGCTTAGAATCCTAATGGTGAACATGATGCTCTTTCCCAGAATGCTTTACATACTTCAGGCTCTCCACCTTCAGTCTCCCTTTAGATGGCAGGGTAAATGGGACAAGTAAACTTTAGTCTTCATTTAGTGCCTGGACTACATGCATGGGTCACCTACCAATCACCAAAGACAGAGGAGGGCTGCAAGTGCCCAGTCTCCTTTCTGCTGAGTGTAGTGTTCTACTGATGATATGGAGCACATGAAACTTCCTGACTACCCCATCAGGCAGCCACAATCATACCTAAACTGAAGTCTGCTAGGGCAGTTTAAGAGACTCCCCCCTCAACTAACACCATCTATTCCTGGTAGCATTAGCAGTACGCCTCTCTAACAATTAGTCAGTCATTGCCTCTCAGTACGTCAGTACATCTACCAGAACTTTAAAAGTCATTGGCAGTTACTGATCCAGACACAATGCAGTCCATCTTACTCTTTACTTCATGGATGGAAAAATTCTCTTGCTCTCCTGACCATGTTCCTGCTGAACATATGATGGAATGTAAAAATTAGACTCTTTTACTGTATATACATGGAAAGGAAATGTATTTGTTTTCCCAGGGGTAGTATGCTGATCACAATAGACCATTTGCAGGCACAGTTCAGGTACCTTAAGTCCATTTCCCATATACTACTGTCTATATTTACTACTGCACTTTTCCAAACATTATCATTATCACATCCAGTTAGTAAATATCCTCGGCCCTATTAAAAGGCTCCAGTTTTAATCAGTCCAAATGATACCTCTTTTGAAGTATCTAAATGATATCTGAGTTCAGCTGACCTTTTGAAAAATCCAAGTTCTGTTCTTTAATAATTCAGCTTCATCACAACTGTATCAAAGTGAGAAGGGCACAAACATTCAAACACCTGCTGTTCCAGGCATTTCACTCTGTTTGCTCAACACCCAAAAGGCACATTTTTACTGATAATATCTACACATTCTGTTTTGGACACCAGACAAATGGCCGGCAGTTTCTCATGCACCATCACCTACTTTTTTTAGTTGCTTTGAAGATGGGAAGGGGAGTACTTTTTCCCACATTATTTGGACATCTACTTAACTACTGGACTCAATTAGGTAAAGTACGTTCGTAAATGTTGGCCTCACCCATAATCTCGGGATCAGGGTTTGATTATTTTTGGATGTCAGGCAGATCTTTTGAAGCCCTCTTGCATACAGTAATCATGACAGAAGTTAAAGTTATAACTCAGAAATGGAAAGCCCCCTTACTCCTTCCTACAATTAAGTGTTGGTCTATAATGGATTCTGTCTATCAAGCACAACTAAATCTGCAACCCTCCCCGGATTGCTCAAAGCCATGATATCTGGCACATGCCTTTTGCCATGTAGCCTGAAACAGTATGCTTTAGCCTACATTCAGGATCAGTCTTTTAAGACTTGAACATTTGTGTGCTCGATGTTTTAATATAGATCCAAAAAACATGCCTGCCTACAAACTGTCTGCCTATCACATCTCAGTAACACCACTAGTTGCACTTTTAACTCAAATAATAAGTTTTCAACAATATCCCACTGACTCCCACAAAAAATACTCAAATAGCCTTTTTTTTAAAGCAATGAATTGCACCTTCCCTACTGTGTCCCACATAATACAATATCTCCCACAGCTACCCAGAGGTGTGATTCCCCCCCCCCCACACACCATATCTTTGCTAACTACAGATCCCTTAACATGAGTATGAAAAAACACATCTCCAAGCTAAACCTACTGGAATCGCTTAACGTTCAGCCTAACACCATACTTATGGGTGACTTCAACTACCCCTCCATAAATTGGGAGACATATATGACCCATAATTTACTTGCTCAGAGGTTTTTAGACTTTGTCAATGCAAGCACCCTGGAGCAACTAGTTAGCTCCCCAACTAGAGATACAAATATCCTAGACCTACATGGGTGGATGCTGCTCTCTCCCATGCATTAAATCCTGCCTGGTAAGGTCTGATCACAAAATGATCTCCTTTGGTATTAAAACTAACCTTGAACCCCCCATCAAACTCCATTCCTGTTAAGAACTTTGCTAAGGCCAATTACCGCAATCTAAGTGACAGCTTATTAAACTTCTGAGCCCCTCCAAGCCCACATGACACTGAGGCCTACTCTGAGCTGTACACAAATGCACTGTACAACTACATTCATAGCTGCATAGAGGAGGCAAGTACCTGTCCATGTCAAACCTCTGATTACTGGCAAAAATAAACCACCCTAGTGGACCCTAGCATAAATAGGCTATTCAACAAAAGGAAAAAAATTCTCTCCAAAGACAAGAGGAAACAGGCAAAACTGTGCAAAAAGACACTCGCCAATCTAAATAAACAAATTAGAGAGTTGGTCAAATCTGCCAAAGGAAACTATGAGGCAGATAGCCTCCCAGGTGAAAGATAACCATAAGGATTTTTTAAATTATGTTCATAGCCTCAGGGGAAATGCTCAGCAATGTGCCAAATTAATTATGAATGGCAGCACGTACTACCAGACTGAAACTATAGCAAACCTGTTGGTTGACAAGTTCAGTTCAAACTTCTCACCCCCATCACCAAAGAAATACCTGCAACTATCCCCCTACCAATCATTATGAGGGAACAAGTCCTTACTGCACTCATTAAAGCCAAAAGCATGGTCTTCATGGGTCCCAACAACCTTTCAGGATGTTTCTTAAATAGTTTAAAACACAATCTATCAGGACCACCAGAAACTCTCTTTAATGACAGCTTGTGGATGGGCTTTGTTCCAGAGGAATGGATGACTGCAACAGTCATCCCTCTCACAAGGGGGGGCCTTCAACTGAACCAGGGAACTACACACCCATAAGCTTGACCAGTCTTATCTGCAAAGCCATGGAGATAAGTATCATGAACCTGATCAATAATAGGTTCATAGGTTCATAGATTAGTACTAGGCTAACTACCCTTGTGGGCCTTTTCAAGCCTAGCCAATTACCCCATGTGAGAATCAAACCCTGCATCTTGTGTCTATAAGGTAAACACCTTAACCGTTATGCCATCCCCCCAACCCCTGACATAGGAACTCTCCAAACACTGGACCAGACCCAATTTAGATTTATCAAAGAGAGGTTTTGCCTGCTCAATATGGTGGACTTCTTCAAGAAAGTCACCAGGACCATGAATGAGAGTAAAATGGTTTTTACCTCTTATCTAAACCTGGCCAAAGCTTTCAACACACTCCCTCCATTAGGGAATCACAGATAATCTTAAAGAATTAGACGTAAACCCATTTATCAGCAGATGGATAGGCAGCTAGCTCATTGACAGGACACATGTTGTCCGGATAGGTGAATAAACTTCTGATAAGGAACTTGTTACCAGCGGTGTCCCACAGGGCTTAGTATTGGGATCCCTCCTGTTTGGTATATACTTCTCTGAAGTGAAGGCCAATGTTGGGAGCCTCTGGCTTAACAAATTTGCCAATGACTGTAAGCTGGGAGCAATCACTGAATCCCCAAATGATGTTAACATCCTACAAACAAGCCTAAAAATTGACTGCTGCCAAAACCATGGTCTAAGATTAAATGCTAAAAAATGCATAATCATACTCCTTGGTAAATCAGATATCCCTGCAAATTATAATATTAAGAGCACACCCCTAAAAGTAGACCCAGTGGTGAGGGGCCCAGGAACACAGATAGATAGTAACCTAAACTTTGACCACCAGGTAGCTACAGTAGTGAGGAAGTCCTTCTGTGTGGCTCAACTTATAAGGCATGACATCAAGATCAAAAGAAGTCATAGTGCCATTGTACATGTCCTTCATCAGGCCGATAATCGAGTACAGTGCTTCCTTCTGCATGTACTTAACCATTCCCTTACACCAACTGGATTGGTCCTAGAGGTTTCTCACAAAAAGATACAAACCATAAGACACATGTCTTATGCAGACCAACTAAAGCCCTATCATTCTTCTCCATCTCATATCATTTATTGAGAGGGGACTTATGTCTGACATACAAGGCATCCTCTGATCCAGCCAAGATGAAAGAGTTGCATATTCACAAGAAAAATTATATGAGGGCTACACATTCCGTGGAGCTAAACCTTATTTGTGACTCTAACAGAACTTGCTGGAGAGACCGATTCGTATCCCAAAGGATGCTATGGAATAAACTTTCCATCTTTGTAAAACAAACCTCACCCCCTCACTTTCTTCAAAAAGAATTTGGATAAATGGATGGGGAACTGTAAATTCACTTCCAGAGTACTGCTCATATTTTTATGACCAGAGGCAGTCTGTAAAATGACTCAGGGCATCAGCACCCAAAGACCCGCTAGCCTGATACTACCTCATCCCATATCTGGAGAATTAAGATATAGTATTGTCAGGCGACCCCTAACCAGGAAAAGCCGAAAGACGCAACATTGTCATACCCTGGGTATTATTGGCTAGGCTTATAAAGGCTCTTGTGCCATTAACCTAGTATTCACCTATGAACCTATAAAACTATATAACCTCAACTACACAACCACAAACAAACTAAAACCTGGTTAAAACAGATATTTAACCTGAGGTCCCTCCCCTCATGATAACTGAAAATGTTTGCAGAAAAATATAGGAAACACCAGACCACAGCAGATAATATCAAATAAAACTCCAAAGTTTAATCCACAGTACAAAAATGGTGAGTGCTTTCGTAGCTAGAGCTACTTCATCAGACAACTCAATAAACTCCACAGGGATTTTTAAAAACAGCAACAGTCTATCAGTGTCAGTTCCCAATAAACAATTAGCTTAATAGCCACTGATTTAAAGGAGAAACACTAGATAGAGACATAATATCAACTAATAAAACATTAAAATGAATAAAAAATACATAAAAGTGCATATATAGAGACTTTATCTGCGTAGTGGCTTATTAACCAAAACTGGTTTAATACTTTATCATTCAGGCCTTTGCCCATGTTGGTACACATCCTAATAATCCATTCAAGCTCTTTAGTCTCTACCAAGTTCCTAATTGCACCACCACTACATCCTAGCTGAACTTTCTCAATTACCATGAATTGAAAGTTATTTGTTGTTCCTGATACTAGAACATGTCTAGCCAGGGCATTAGTTCCTGCCCCTCTGTTTATGTCATATATGTGTTCCCTAATCTTATCACGAAACCTTCTTGTGGTCATACCCACATAGGATGAACAACATGTAGTACAGAAAGCTAGGTACAATGTTAGTGGTATTACAATCAGCTGTAAGTCTAAAATAGGTAGTCTTTCCAGTGTCTGGATGTCTAAAATGCCCTCTCTTTTCAATATATTGACAATAGTTACAGGAGTTACAGGTTTTCGTCCCAAATACGAGAGTGGTAGGTTGAACATCTATTGCTTGCTTATACCTGGGGCCACATAAGAGTCGCTTAAGGGATTTCTTATTCTTATAGGCATATTGGTCCCTACCAGAGTTTTAACTCGGTCATCAGAACATAGTATATCCCAGTTCCTATGATAGATATTCTGCAGCAATCTAAATATTACTAGCATACGTAATAGGAATTCTTAGCAGGTTATCCTTCCTGCTCTTTTCCTCATAAACTTGACATTTATTGGAAAAGTATGGTTTCCCCTCCTTTCTTCTTTGAGAACCCATACTCGAGGTAATGGAAAGAACCTCTCTCCTCCCATACCCTCTCTCCTCCTATACCCTCTCACTATAAATCTGTCTTCTAGCTGATGTAATTCTTTCTCAGACGTGTCATCCTCTGCTGTTAGTCTTGAAGTCCTTAATGCTTGTCCTTTTATTATATTAGTGAACACATGTTGGGGGTGCATGCTTTGCCTATGGACATAGGTGTTCCTATAGCATTCCTTACAGAAGATTTCAGTACAAAAATCCCCTGTATTTTTCCTAGTTATACTAATGTCCAAAAATTCAGCATTCTTATTCGAACTGTGGGCTGTGAATTTCAAAAAGTGTGTACTTCTACTGATGTCACTCAAGAACTGCTGTAGATTTGTAGCACCTCCTTCCCACAACAGGAAGAGGTCATCTACAAATCTCCGATAAAATACCTCTTTCTTTGACCATGTTCCTTCAATCATTTGCTGTTTTTCCCATTTTGCCATTTTAAGGTTGGCGTAGCTATTGGCACATGAAGTGCCCATAGCCACGCCATCCAACTGTTTTTCTAAAAGCACTGTTCAAACATAAAGATGTTATTCTCCAGTATAATTTCAACCAGGAAATATAGAAGATCAATAGTTCTGTTATCATACACTCCATCTTCCTTGAGATATTGACACAAAAACTCTAGTACTACTCCACTGGGAATGACAGTAAACAGAGACTGTTCATCCAAGGTGACCATTAAACAATCCATAGTGGGTGGAAAATTACTGATATGATCATGTAGATCCATTAACAAATGTTTCGTATCTCTAAGAATACATTTATTCCTGATAATTACAAGTTTCAAAAAGTGTTCTACATAAATTGATAGTGGTTCATTACACCATCCTTGCCCAGCCACAAAAGGTCTCATCGGTGGATTATGTGGATGCTTGTGTATCTTGGTCAGTCCCTGTATTATAGGAGTAGTGGGATCATCTACCAGGAAATAATTATACAACTCCATGGGATTTGGCTGCATTGCATACATTCAAATAAATCATTGCGTATTCTATAAACACAATTGTCGACCTGTATTTGCTGTATTCTCTCATATACTTCTTCATTGTTTAACATAGTAAACATAACATCCCTGTAGAACATGTAATCCGTGATAACAAGTGGTCCCCCTTTATCAGCTGGTCTAAAACAAATTGTATGATCCTTACAAACTGTTTCAAGTGCTGACCTTTCATCACAGTTCAAGTTCACAAAACATTTAGTATGGCTCCTACTGTCATACAATGAATAAATGTCATTAATACAAGCCTTCTCAAATGCTTCAATGACTCCCACAGTTATAGGTACATAACCACTGGCCTTTCTAAACAAATTAATGCTTTTATTACTTACATTTCCATCCTGAAAATGCAGCTTCAACATTACGTTTCTAGTAAATGTCTTCAGTTCAATGATGTTCTCTGTAATCATCATACGGCTAGCTGGTATAAAACTTGTGCCCTTACTAAGAACAGATTGTTCACCTTTGCTCAAACTGTGACTAGAGATATTCCAAATTAAAGTCCATTTTTCATTTGCCACATCCTTTTGATAGTAAGGGCATTCTCCTCTTCTGTTGACGTTTTTCGCTTCAAGCGGCCTCTGCCCTGACTCCGTTGATGAAAATTTGGTGTGCGAATGGGGTATGGCATCATCAAGCATTCATTGTCATCTCTGGGCTGCTTGTTCATTTTTTCATTGCAATTCAAAATATGTGATGTCTCTTTCCTACGTGCTCCACCTCCGCCTGATGGTGAGGCTATGACTTCAGCACCCACTGTCCTAGGCTGGCTGATCTGAACACAAGGGGTAGCTTCCTTGTTCCCGGTTACATGCTCTGTATTCATATTTAAGGTGGAACTGGAAGTAGCCATGTCCGATATAGTATTTTCAGTTCTTATTGAGTTCCTACATACAAACAAACTCAAATTATTGTTTTGTTCTCTTGGCCAGGTGAATACCCGTCCAGCCGAAAAATCATTGTTATCCTTTTGGATCTTCTTCTTTTTGTAGCTCAACATATGCATTAATAGTTTCAATCGTGTTCTACGTTAATGTCTACTAATGCAGAGGGGTACTTTTCATATAATTCCATTTGCTGTTTGTCTATGTTATCTGCCAACTGAACCTCCTCTGGTTTAAAAAATCGGATCAGTAGTTTCATGTAGTTGTAGCTTGTTTCCAAGTTTATCTGTTGCCACTGTATATATTTCCATAAGTTGGCATATTTAAAACTCTTAACCCCCAAGGCACAATACGAAGATTTAAGCATGCTTCGAAGTGAAATCTCTGCATACGTAGTCTTACTAATTTTTGTGTATCATTCTCAAGTTTATTTAAGTCTCTTCTCAGTGAGTTCAAATCATACTCACAATTAGTCCCATTCGTAAGGGGTGTCGATACAGGATGAAAGGTTAATAGTGGATTGTCCTTGTCCTTAAATAAAGGAAGATAGATTCCTCAGTCCATGTTTGTCACAGCTGTTCAGCTCCGATAGATGCTCCATAACAGGTACCTCAAAAGTACCTTCTGCCATGTCTCCACACCACAAAGAAGTAAAATACAACAAATAAAAAATACAAAGTGGTGTGAGCAGACTGGGTTCCCAAACAACTAGTATTTGCAGAAAAATATAGGAAACACCAGACCACAGCAGATAATATCAAATAAAACTTCAAAGTTTAATCCACAGTACAAAAATGGTGAGCGCTTTCGTAGCTAGAGCTACTTCATCAGACAACTCAGTAAACTCCACAGGGATTTTTAAAAACAGCAACAGCCTATCAGTGTCAGTTCCCAATAAACAATTAGCTTAACAGCAACTGATTTAAATGAGAAGCACTAGATAGAGATGTATCAACTAATAAAACATTAAAATGAATAAAAATACATAAAAGTGCATATATAGAGATTTTATCTGCGTAGTGGCTTATTAACCAAAACCAGTTTAATACAAACTTTATCATTCATGCCTTTGCCCATGTTGGCATGCATCCTAATAATCCATTCAAGCTCTTTAGTCTCTACTAAGTTCCTAATTACACCACCTCTACAACCTAGCTGAACTTTTTCATTTACCATGAATTGAAAAGTGTGTGTTGTCCCTGATACTAGAACATGCCTAGCCAGGGCATTAGTTCCTGCCCCTCTGTTTATGTCATATATATGTTCCCTAATCCTATCACAAAATCTTCTTGTGGTCATGCCCACATAGAATGAATAACATGTAGTACAGAAAGCTAGGTACACAGTGTTAGTGGTATTACAATCAGCCGTAAGTCTAAAATAGGTAGTCTGAAACTACTGAAAATGTAACTGAATATGTATTACCATGGAGCAACATTCACCAAACCTTGGACCAGCAAAAAGTACATTAACTACATGCTACAAACTTTTAATCCTCTTAAGCCATGAAGACTCAATATACAAAATCTCCACTGCCATAAAGTCTCAGAATATTGAACTTAAATACTCAGAGCCTGTGTACTAAAACAACAGACTTACATGAATGGATCACAAGTTACTTACCAAATGTACTAATAATCACTGAAATATGACTAAAATCTTACATCAAGTATGAGGGGAATCTTTCCTCCCGAGAGATATCATAATTGGAAATAAATGCCTCAATAAACAAGTCAGTGAAGTAGATATTACATTTTAGAACCACATGAAAAATTGCCATCTACTCAAATCCCATACCACAGTGTCAAAAAGGAACTAATAATATCCTTTCTAAAGCTAAATCCACATAAATATATATGCATTATAGCAGCATACTTGCCCCCCCAAAAGGAAAACATTCTGAGCTTGATAACAATCAACATAAAAAAACAAAGTTCTAATATTTAGTCAGTCCAAAGCTGTCAGTTCCCCCTAGCCAATATTAACGTGTAGCCTAACACACTTAATCAAAGTCTCTAGAAAATTTGACAAAGTGACCAAAAAGTATATTAGACTGCATATTTACATCACATTCAAATAAAATAAAGCAGCCAGGTACTCTTCCCAAGTCCCTCAGAGACCACTGCCAAGTATTCACTGACAGAGAATTCCACAACAGTAATAAAAAGCCCCTCAGAGACCACCCCCAAGTATTCATTGACAGAGAATTCTGCAAGAGTAACAAAACTGTAGGCTTCAATATATCCAGAAATCTAAAATAAAATAATCCAACAGTGTATACAACGAAGCAAACACGTAGAAGGGCCATAAAAGCAAACTTCAAGCACGTTTATTAAAATGAACCCAGTGCACAAGAACAGGTAGACGCTTTCACAGTTAGCTTCATGAGACCAAAATTTTGCACACCCCATAACCAAATTTAAATATAGCAACCTGGACAATCAGACTGCATGATGAAAGTCACATGATAAAAAAATCACATGATAAAAAGCATTGGGTTGTACCTTAAACACATACTGAGTACAATATAAAACATACATTTATAACTAACTTTCACTTTCACCATGAAAGCAAAAATGCAAGCAACAAAAAAAAAACATTCTATGACAAAGAATTAAAATATATATATATATATATATATATATATATATATATATATATATATATATACATATATGCATAGATATATGTAGATATGATCATAAAACCATCAATTAAAATGTCATTACACTTTTAAATGCCTAGATGTCAATACAGGTTGCTAGAACCTGTCCTTATGTTGTATAGATGTTCCCTAATCCTATCAGTTTTACCCACAGAATAGGAGGCACACACTACACAATAAGCGAGGTAAACAACATGCTGGGAAAGGCAGTTAGCAGACACCTTAAACACATACTTACAACCCGTATCCAGGTGAGTAAAGCAAAAGCAACAATACCCTATCTAAGCATGTTATGCAAGAAGGGGTTAGTCATACCTTTTGTTTTTTGGTCACTGACTGTACCTTTCCTGGTATAAGAAAAGGTGATATCAGGAATTGCACTGAGAGTAAAGAAGAGAGATGGATTATTCAACTTAGGACAGATGGAGGAAAGGTTTAAATGAAAAAGCCTCCCTTAAACCTGTATTGAAATCTAGGCATTTAAAAGTGTAATGACTTTAATTGATGGTTTTATGATCATATATATATATATATATATATATATATATATATATATATATATACATATACATACACACACACACACACACACACACACACACACACACACACACACACACATATATATATATATATATATTTTTTTTTTTTTTAATTCTGTCATAGAATTTTTTTTGTTGTTTGCATTTTTGCTTTTATGCTGCCCAGAAAACCACAGTGAAAAACTTCTCTAAAGCAAATTTCACACTCCTCAAAACCGAGGTGGAATCCTTCAAAGCCCCCGGGCCTGTGGAAAATACGGCCCAGACCGCAGAATCCTTTATAAACGCATTCTATGAACACCTTCAGGAATGCATGGATCATGCAATCCCAATTAAAACCAAGACCCAATCCTCCAAAGGCAGACGTCCTGTCTGGTGTACCCCAGCCATAAACAAACTATACAATAGAAGGAGGAAGCTACTACATGATAGAGCAAAATCCCAAAAAGGGAAGGCATCTCTGATCAGTATTATCAAAAAACTACGGGCACTCATAAAATCGTCTAAGGCCAGCTTCGAGAGAAAAATTGCACAGGACACTAAGGATAATCACAAGGCTTTCTTTAGTTATGTTAGGAACCTGGGTGGGAATTCCCAGATATGCTCAGAATTAGTCCAAAATGACAAAAACTACACCGAACCACAGACATTGCCAACATCCTAGCTGACAGGTTCAGCGCAAACTTCTCCCCCCTTCCCCACCAAAAGGGCAAATATCTATCCCAGCAGAGTGCTGCCCCCCTGACATCTCAGATGCTCAGGTAAGAGCCGCCCTCTTCAAAGCAAAAAACACAGCATCAATGGGACCAGACGGTGTCCCGGGCTGCGTCCTACATGAACTCCAAGAAGAGCTAAACCCAAACCTAAAACTACTGTTCACTCTCAGCCTTACTACAGGATATGTACCCAAAGAGTGGCGTACAGCAACAGTGGTCCCTCTCCACAAAGGTGGTGCCTCAACGGATCCTGGAAACTATCGCCCCATAAGCCTGACTAGCTTGGTCTGCAAAGCTATGGAAAGGATCATCATGGACCTCATAAATAAAGATATTGGGGACCTACAGACACTGGATCCTACCCAGTTCAGCTTTGTTAAGGGCAGATCCTGCCTCTTAAACCTGGTTGATTTCTTTGAAACAGTCACCAAGGCCATTGACGAGGGGAAGGTGATCCACACAGCCTACCTGGACCTCGCAAAAGCCTTCGATACAATACCCCACTCGGGCATTATAGATAAGCTCACCAGCTTAAATATAAACCCCTATGCCACTAGATGGGTTGCAAACTGGCTCAAGGACAGAACCCACATCTTTAGAATTGCTGGAGCCATGTCAGACTCCAAACCAGTTACAAGTGGCATCCCACAAAGCTCAGTCCTGGGACCTCTCTTGTTCGATATATATTTCTCGGAGGTACAGGCCAACACGGAAGGACTGTGGCTTACCAAGTTTGCAGATGACTGCAAACTGGGCGCCATAATAGACTCTCCAGCCAACACAAGCATTCTCCAAAAGGGCCTCATAGAAACAGACAACTGGTGCAAGAGCTATGGCCTCAAGCTAAATGCCAAAAAGTGTATAGTCATCCCCTTTGGCAAAAACAAAGTGCCCACAAATTACCACATAGGTGGTAATCCATTAAGTACAGAAGAAGTAATTAGGGATCTGGGGACCCAAGTTGATAGCAATCTCTCATTTGACAACCACATGGCCAAAGTGGTTAGAAAAACATTTTATATAGCCCACCTAATCATGAAGGGATTCACATCTAGATCAGGGGAGGTCATTGTGCCTCTTTACTCATCCCTCATCAGGCCCATAATTGAGTACAATGTCCCTTTTGGGATGTACCTTACCAGACACCTGCAGCAACTGGAAAGACCCCAAAAGTACCTCACCAAGAGGATCAAAGGGCTCAAACAGATGCCATATGCTGCCCGGTTAAAGAAACTCCAGCTCTACTCAGTGGCATACCGCCTGCTCAGAGGCGATCTGTGCCTGACGTATAAAGCCATGTCCAACCCAGAATTAATGGACATGCTGCACCTCAGAAAATCCAAATCCCATCGAGCTACGCATTCGAGAGACTTGAACCTCAGCACTGAAATAAATAGGACATGCTGGAGGGACAGATTCATAACCCAGAGGCTCTCTTCACTCTGGAATAAAATCCCAGTCCAGGTTAGGCAGAGTCCCTCATTGACTCTCTTCAAGAGGAATCTTGATGAGTGGATGGGAGATCGTAGGTTTACCCTGGGTATCACTTTTGTGTCACTGTTAGACAGAGGCACAGTATACTAACCTCAAAAAAGGTCATAGCAAAATTAATTTAAAATGGGTGGCGAAAGCCAAACACACTCTGGCTAGGCTTATAAATGACCTAGGGCAGATAGCCTAGTATGAACCTATGAACCTATGGTGAAAGTTAGTTATAAGCTTATCTTTTATATTGTATTCAATATGTGTTTAAGGTATAACCCAATGCTTTTTATCATGTGATTTTTTTAATCATGTGACTTTCATCATGCAGTTTGATTGGCCAGGTTGCTGTATTTAAACTTGGTTATGGGGTGTGCCGTATTTTGGTCTGATGAAGCTAACTGTGAAAGTGCTTACCTGTTCTTGTGCACTGGGTTTGTTTTAATAAACGTACTTGAAGTTTACTTTTATGGTCCTTCTATGTGTTTGCTTTGTTGTATACACTGTTGGCTTATTTTATTTAAGCTTCTTTTTCATTCAGCGAGGCATTTATCCTTTGGAGTGCTGTTTGGTTTTGTAATATCCATAAATCTAACAATCTTCCATAAGGACACTTTCTTTGAAACTCATGAAAACACTGCAATTGCACACCAGTTGAACCCCCCCTCCCTTCTAACAACACAGTCTTGTACTTTAGCCCCCCCCCCCAAAAAAAAACAAACACATTAAATTCAGTACTACCCTGTAGCCAACCTGCAAAGCAAAACAACTAATGAAATCTAGGGATAATGCATGAAAGAAGTGGCATATAGTTAAAAGTGAATTAAAACAGCAAATCGTGAGACAAATAAGACATTTCACAAATAAGCAGAGTTGCTTGTGTCACTATTTCCAAACCAGTCTGGAAAACTATAAATAACTATCTTGTTACTGAAAAAAAAGCATACTACCAAATGAAACTAATGTCATGATACCATGCAAATTCAACCATCACTTCATCTCAGCTGCTACATTCCTCATTAAATCAAATCCAAATACACCTTCAAATCCTGCCATTGGCAATACTGTTGCCTCAAATAACTGTGATTTACAGCTCATTATAATACAAACCATCAAAAAGCTGCTTTGAAAACTAAAACCTGCCATAGTACCTCCTGAGAACCTTCCATCAGAATATATTAAAACCTTTTACCTACTCCATCTGCATATTACTCAGTCAATCCACCCAAGAGTCCTGCATCCCTTTCCTCTAGAAAGCATCATATATAATTCCATTATATAAATATGGCACCTGAAATGACCTGTGTAATTATAGACCCATTGCCATCCTTCCAGCCTATCCAAGGGACTTGCAAAATATATCCATGGGCAACCTTTACATTTATTTATAGGTAAGCAACTACTTCCCTCATCCATTATGTCTTTAGTCCATATCAAAGTACCACAACTGCCCTACTTTCCTTTGTAAACTGCGTCAGCCAAAATAGAAATTTTAGACACTCTGTCTCCACCCTATTTCTTGACTTCTGCAAGGTATTTGATGCTTGTCTCACCTATGTCTCCTCCAGGGACTTTCACTCCTAGGGCTGCACCACAGTGTCAGGTCTTTGTTCACCAGTTACCTCAGCAAATAAACCCAAGGCGTTAAATGGCAGTTCATGTTCTCCACCTCTCTTCCAATACAAGTTGATGTCCCAGAGGTCTCAATCTTAAGCCCCTTTTTATTTAATATTTTCATAAGCAGTATGTAAGTGATACAGAATGCAATCCTTATCCAATATTCAAGTCATTTCACTCTCATATGCTCCCCCCAACCTAATTCTTACTCCAGTCTGTAACCCAAGAGCAAAGAAACCTGGCTTGATCAGTCACAACTATTACAAAACCCCAAAAAACAAAAATAAAACCATGATTTTTTTTTTACAGAAAACTATAACTCAGCTAGTGACAAGCATCAACATGTAGTATCATCACACAACCTTCAAATAGTGCTGGTCACTGAAGTAAAGCTACTTTGAGTTATTATTGATAAGAAATTTAAACTTGATAAACACACTGGCTCTACCATAAAGAAAACCCATGGCAGACTTGATGTTCTATATCAGGCCAAGCAATTTCTTTCAGACCAGACTAAAATAACCACAGCATATTCCATCTTCTTCTCTAGCATACTGTAGGCTTCCTCCATAATCACAAATCTGACAAATACCTAGCTAGCCAGACTGCTGCGATAGCATTTCAAAAGTTGTGTCCACCCTTCCCTTAAGTGACTTCACTAGATAGAACTCCTCAGTCAGACAGAAAAGCCTCAGTCAAAAATGGGCCACAAAATACTGTTATAAACCCACTAAGGCTTCCACAGTCTCTGGTTTGCTTAAATTTTTCACACCATCTAGAAAGCTCAGATCTATGGAAGATTACTAAACAGAAGCCTGACCTCTCTCTCTTTTTTTCTTACAAACTGTAGCAATTTGCTTTCTACAGTTTATACAATACATAGAACACTACAATGCTCAGGTTTGGAGTTAAAAAATAAACTTTTTTTTTTAACTGTAGCAAACTGCTTGCTACATTTGCAGCAAGCAGTTACTACAGTTTATACCCCACACTGAGTGCTACAGTGCTCAGATTTCAGTTAAAAAAAGAGAGAAAAACAAATATTTTTCTGTTATTTGAAACAGCAACAAACTGCTTGCTACACTTAAAATATGATAGTTGTCAGTGGCAAGTAGTTGCTATAGTCATTGTTTAGCATGCACAGAACGCTACGACACTCAGACTTTACTAGAAAAAAAGAGATAAATCTTTTTCTCTTCTAAACTGTACCAAACTGCTTGCTTCACCTCTATCAAACAGTTATGACAGTTTGCTTTAGACCACACAGGGAGTGGTATACTGCTCAAGTCTGACGACAAATGCAATACTGGCTTTTAAAAGCCATTATACACTAATAGCAATCAGGATAGTATGGCCAAAGTTTAAAAAGAAAAATGTTATAGAATAATTAAGACACTATTAAGATGTATTTCTCTACAAAGCAGTTTGGTATCGCTACCTATATATATATATATATATATATATATATATATATATATATATATATATATATAGATATATATGTGTGTGTGTGTGTGTGTGTGTGTAAAAGCATCATTGGATTTACACTCAGATATGGGGAGTATTTTTTGCAGTTACAGCCTTGGTGATATCAAAACAGGTAGACAAAGTACAAAGATACTTTCCTAAAATGTCAGTGTTAAAATTTTAAAGCATGATATTTGTCAGTGGTGCAACAGGTAGCACACTATCCTTTGGTACAGAAGCCTCTGGGCTCTTTCCCCACACCACATCTTTCAAATGAGACATTAAAATGATTCCCATCTGCTTGAGTTGGTGGTAGCTCAGGTGGATGTAAAAGAAGCCACAACACCTATTGAAAACAGTAAGGTAAGTTCCATGATGCCCTGGTCAAATTGAACAAATAACACCTCAGGATCTCTTCTAAAATGAGGCCACTGACCCAGTCAATAAAGGATGGCTGAATAAATAAATACAATTATATCAAGCTTAAAATGTTGAATATATATTCAGCCTACTACTATTTATACAAAGGGAGTTAATTTGGGTATACAAATGTCTGCAGAGTAGTGATGATGACTGGTTTGAAGAAATGATCTCTTGTACCTCATGGAAGTTGTCTAGATATAATCTCATGAGGGCCCTTAAATGATGTAAACATTACAACATTAATGTCTTGGGGATTATGCCCTTGAGCATGAGGTTGACTAGACTAGAAGACTGGTCATGGAGGAAGATCTTAATCTGCTACTTCAGACCCAGATGAGACTACAGCTCCCAAGCTCCATCCGTAATGTCATACACCTCTCTGTTACATCTGTCTATTTTGGTTTTGGTCTTCTTAAAATTCCACTGCAGAATACTGCCCTCTGGTGTCTAGAATGCATTGATGTAATCAGTGCATACTGCAGAATATGTCTGCACCTATCGGAATAACAGGTGTAGAGCCTTTGTTAACATTTTTACTCTGACCCAAGCCACTGAGATTTGTTGGTTACTAGAGCTAACAGTGATGTACTCAGCATCAGAGTTACAGGGAGTCCTGCTTACCTTTCCAGTCGAGGCTGTTTGCACTGGAAGCTGGGAAATTAGGTCAAAAAACGTCAGTGCAGTTAGGGTTGCTTTTGTGTGGCTTTATCCAGTTATAGGGGCTGGAGGCTTATTTTTTTTTTGTTTTGTTTAAACATAACATCACAGTTCAAATAGGCCTGTGTGATCCCTGCACTAATGCAGCACCACCCACTTACAGTGTGTGTATGTGTGTGTGTGTGTGTGTGTGTGTGTGTGTGTGTGTGTGTGTGTGTGTGTGTGTGTGTGTGTGTGTGTGTGTGCGCATCGCTATGTATTGCCTCTGCATTGATGCTAGTATGAAATGCAGTGCATGTAGGCCTGGGCATGTGCTTTCTGTGCACAAATGCTAGTGTAACACACAGTGTGTGGAGGTCAAAGTGTATGTTATCTCCACATTGATAGCAGCCCAACACACACACACACACACACACACACACACACACACACAAAGTAACACCACATAGCCACTCTATGACAACTTGCCCTTATCATGCTGTTAGCTACACTAGGGAATAGGGATATAGCAGGTTCACAGGTGTTTACTAGGTTCATAGGTTCATAGGTTCGTAGATTAGTACTAGACTAACTGCCCTTGTGAGCCATTTTAAGCCTAGCCAATTACCCCATGTGAGAATCAAACCCTGCAACTCGTGTCTATAAGGTAAACACCTTAACCATTACACCAACCTCCCACCCATTTAACAACCACAAGGGCCTTTTAAGCCTAGCCATGCAGCCTAAATCTCTGACAAGTTCTGATACCCTTGATAAGTGAAACAGGTGCTTGGGAGATGAAACATTTAAAAGCTAGGGCCTGTGAGATGAAACACTTACAGGTTGCCTTTGTCCATTAGAGACATAGCTGCCAAACCAGGAATGCATTTCCTGTCCCCCATCAAATTGTCCAAGTTACATTTGAGTTGGGTTTGGGAGGAACTCTGCTTCATGTAGATGGGGAGACTGTTCCAGAGACAGGGTAGTCTTTGGGATACATACCTGTCACTCCAGCAGGTCCTATTTATATCACAGGCAAGGTTTAAGTCTTTAGAACAGGTAATTCTGGGCTGTTTGTTTTGTGGATATGCAGTAGGTCCATCAGGGTGGGATCTGACTATGACCTGTATGCCAGGTATAGATCTCCCCTTAATAGCCTGTAGGAGACAGAAAACAGGGATAGGGCCTTGGGGCAGTCTGCATAGGACATTTTACTTATGCCCTGTATTCTTTTAGTGAGGAACCTCTGTGGACCCTCCAGTCGTTGAATATGTTTGGTTAGGTACATACCAAAGGGGGCATTGTACTCGATGATAGGTCTGATGAATGCCAAATACAGTGGAATAATGACTTCCTTGGACTTAGATGCCATACCTTTGTTTATAAGTTGCACAACATAGAATGATTTACTCACTACTGTAGACACATGATGGTCAAAGGCTAGATTACTATCTATGTGTGTGTCTCGAAGTCCCTGACTAGTAGGTCAACTCTAAGGTGTGTGTTGTCAATGTGATAGTTACCAGGGGTGAGTGACTTCCTGAAAGATACTACTATGCACTTCTTGGCATTTAGTTTTAGTCCATGGCTCTGACACCAGTTGTTTGTCTGTGTCAGCCTCTCCTGGAGAACATTTGTGTCAGTGTGGGATTCAATGACAACTCCTAATTTTCAATCATCTGCAAATTTAGTCAGCCAGAGACCACTGACTTTGGCCTTGACTTCAGAGAAGTAAATGCCAAAAAGGAGCAGTCCAAGGACTGATCCCTGAGGGACTCCACTTGTGACTGGCCTCTTGGTAGAGGTGGACTCCCCAATTCTAACTTCCTGGATCCTGTCTGTGAACCAGTTGGCTATCCACCGGGTGACATGCGGGTTTGTACATAACCTCCTGACTTTGTCATCAATGCCTGAGTCTGATATTGTGTCAAATGCCTTGGCCAGGTCAAGGTAGCCAGTCTGAACCATTTTACCGTCATCCATTGCTTTGGTGACCTTCTCAACAAGTCCATCAGGTTTCTGTAGATATGATCTGCCCTTGGTGAAACCAGACTGGGTTGGATCCAGTGTCTGGAGGTTTACTATATCATTATTGATCATTTCCATGCTAATTCTTTCCAAGGCCTTGCATATAAGACTAGTGAGACTTCAACCTTTCCCACCTCAGACTTATTTCAGCTCAGTCTCCTTTTTGTATAAAGTCGGTGTAATTTCATGCATCGGTGCTTGATTTATTAAGGTTTGGAAGTCAGAATAGTTAACCCATCACGCTGAGTTGTCCCTGAGGTTTGATATCCTTTGTGTTAGTAATATTAATTAGTGAAGTTCAGGGGGCTATCTAACTCAATGTGAGTATGGGAGGCTTTTATCACCCACAAAAATGATGGGCTGACCATTCAGATGTTGATGACTAAATTGTATTTGTATAAAACTTCTATTTATTTCACTACTATACCATTTTCATAGTACTGTGCCAGGTCATTAATAAACTGGTTTCACAGAAGAAGGCCTAGAACTGTGCTTGAGCTGAAACAGTTGCAAGAAACTGCCATCTTATTATAGGTACAAGTTCACAGGTACCTACAAGCCTTCTGATTTGTGAGAAGCTTAAAAAGCCTAGGCTTGCATTCCCATGGTAGTTTTTAGCCCTTATATTGTGTGTATAAACACATAGGCTAAATAAAGATATGTTGGGACATTTACATTTTATTGCTTTTATGTGAAAGAGGTTACTGTACGGAATGACTGGTGTCACTTCCTGGATCCTCTAATAAGCTGCCAATATGGTTTTAATTCTATTTGTTTTTTTTTTTTTTTGCTATCCTTGAATGTTTGCATTATTTAAAGCAGATAAACTGCCGACTCTTATCTTCATTGTCTTATTGGAGTAGTACATTTAAAGGAGGTGTGTCACTTCCTGTGTGTGCCAAATATGTGTCAGTAATGGGAATTTGCAACTACCTTTATACTTGTGCAGGAACTGTTATGTTCCGAGTATGCTATAAATCTGTTATTATAGTCTTTAACTAATTTGAGAAGATGTGTGCTGATTAATCTGGGTCATTTTGGATCTGCAGTTATTGTATTCTGTGCCCCGCTGCATCTTAACGTGAAATGATATTTGTTTAATTTTAGACACAGTTGTAAGATGTACTTTCCCTGGGTGTTTGTTCCAGGCTCTGTTTTAATTGTATTTCAGACCTAGACATTTCTGTCATGGATTTTTCTGCAGGTGTTCCTTGGTTGCATATGTTTTGGATCCGCTGTGAACGACTATCGCTGCACTGAACCTCTCTCTATGTACGCAAGGCTTTCTTGTATGATTGCTTTTCCATAAAAGCAATAAAATGTAATTAAAAAGAAACTGTGGTGAAACAGTATAAATCCCTCTAGCTAATTCAGATGATTAGTTTGGTACATTCATAGGTGCTAGGAGATGTTTGTTTTTTCTAACATTAGAGCTTTATTTGAATTCTTCCAGTGCATGGTGTTCTCTTGCACAGATTGCTAGCTGTATAACAGAAAGGTGCCAGCACTATTTCAGGAACCAGAAAGAGAGAGAGAGAGAGAATTCTAGATAGCTTACAGAAAAAGCATACCATGTGAGACGACAGATTTGAACTACAGTGGCTATTAGGGAAGAACACTCTAACAACTGCAGGCCATTCAATCTGTTTGGATAAACCTGGAATGCCATATAGCTAGTCACGTAGGAATATGTGGATCCTATTCTCAGATCTTTACAGTCTGCCTTTTAAATATGCTGTCTTAAAACATTTGAAATTAGCGTTTCCTTGAAAATGTGCCTTTCTATGTAGAACGTGGTTGTACGGAGAAACATGTGACTCTTTCTGGAAATTATTGTATTTCAGTGCTTGATTTCACTGTTAATGTTCCCTGATAATGTCTGAAATTGCTTTTATAATTTTTCATAGTGGTTTGTAATTTGCCCTGTTATGTTCCATTATGAGTCATATGCAATTTTATTTCTTAGTAAACAGTGATATATACATATTTATGGTAACTGCTTTGTTGCTGCCAACTTAGTCTATGCCTTACTGAAAAAACAGGCAACTGATTAACAGTGCAAGGGTTAAGTTATATCAGTCTCAGCATTAGTTATATTAACTAGGGAGTAACCCCAAAAATAAAACAAATTGTGCAGAAATTGTCCATTTGGTCTTCAGGTCTCAACAAATTTAAATCATTTAAATGTGTGACAAAAAAGCTAGTTATTTCTGTTCAAAATAGCTATTTATTTTACCAGTCACTTTCTTATCCTCCCTCCTATGAGCCTGTCATGGTCTTCAACTGACTCTAATTTTAATAAAAAATATGGCAAAAAGTTTTTAAATAGAAATTAGTGATAAACATTTCCAGGGCTGATGTTCCACCCTGAAGTTTAACTGTTTCTCAAGGAAAAAACTCCACTGGTCACAGCTGCTAAATTCCAGATGTTTATTCACAAGCAAGTTAAGCACTTTCATTCAAACAGTATTAGGACTTCCTCAGAACTTCACAGTGCATAAAACCCAACCCTTAAATACCTGTGAGCACCTTAATTAACATAATTAATTACTCAATTAAATGTGTAATACATTAATTACTACATCAATACATCTAAAAACGTATATGTAAAAAACATATGAAAATACCTAAAGTAATACAAAAAATACAAAATTACATCCCAAAGAAGAAGGAAGGAGGGTTGATGTTTATTACTACCTTCAACCAGGATGTGGAGTGGGTTACGCAGGTTATTAAGAAGAACTGGGGACTTCTACAACTGGATAGGAATGTAGAAGACAAGCTGGGAAATGTCCCCAGATTTGTTTTTAGGAAGTATAGGTCTTTTAAGGAAATGTTAGAGATGAGTAGTCAAATAAGATCCAACAGCATGAACAGGAAAATAGGGGATTTCAAGTGTGGAATGTGTGCAACTTGCAAGCATATTATGGAAACTGGAAGTAAATTATGCATAAATGGGTCTAATGTATATATACAGGGGCATTTCAACTATTTAAGTCAAAATGTGGTGTACATGGCCAAATGTGAACACTGGCATTTTATATTGGAAAGATGAGTAGGCGCTTTAGACAGAATAAATATCTGTTGGATATTTATTTATTTATTTTTATTTTATTTTACATTTGTTAACCGGGAAAGTCTGACTGAACACAGGTCCCTTTTCAGCGGAGGCCTGGGGAGAAAAGCTCCACATACAGTACAGTATAAGTGAGGATTTCATTTACATCTGCGAATACATTACAGCATGCAATATTCCGATATTAACATCTTGTTATCTGGACTATATACAAGTACATTACAGACTCATTTCAGCATGTAGTAGACAGAGTTTAACATTTCTGGTAGTAGGTTTATATGCAGTACTTTGTAAGATTAGTAGTAGTACAGTATTTGAGAAAAAAAGTACAAAATGTTTTAGTAGGAGTTCATTCTAAAAAGCCCATATGCTTGGGGTAGAACAGGTATACCTGGGTAACTAGAGGAAGTAATTGGTGATCATTAACAGACGAATTCATGCAACAGTGCAGTGGTTTTGTTTAACCAGTGAGAGACAGGAGCAGAGCCAGTTGTTTGAACAGTGGCTTTTGAAGATTTTTTTTTAAATTGGAAGGCAGAGGTTGTAGTAGTAATGTGATGTGGGAGTTGATTCCAAACTCTGGCTATGGTGCAGGCAAAGAGAGATTTACCGGTGTCATTTTTGTGTTTGATGACATTTATAAGGTTTTGATTACTACATCTTAAGGTTCTGGTGGTTGTGTAGGGCTGAATTAGATGCTGTAGTGATGGGGTTTTGTCGGGCAGGTAGTATAGTTTGTGTGCTGTAGAGGGTTGATTAAGCAGCAGTAGTTGGGGCAGCTCAAGCTAGTTGAGCTGCTTTAGGGCAAGACAATGATGGGATCTATGAGAGGCCTCAGTTGCAAACTTGGCAATCTTGTTGTAACAAGATTCCATTTTGTTAAGTTCGGAGTGGCGAAGATTTGTCAGTATAGGGGAAGCATACAATAGGATGGATAAGAGATGAGTCCTTGCAATTGTAGATTTTGTATTCTTGGTCATGAAATGTTTGCTTCTATAAAGGAGACCCAGCTTTTTGTTTACTTTCTTGATTGTTTGGGCTATGTGAATGTCAAATCTGAGGTTGTTAACAATAACTACCCCTAGCAGTTTTGTGTGGGTTGTTGGGGTAATTGTGATGTTATCTTTGGAGATTATGGTGAGATAATTGCTTAGCTGAGGAGGTCTACCAGGGCCAAATAAAATTAGGTTGTTTTTTTTGGGATTAAGAAGTTTGATGTTGGCGGACCATGCTTCTGCTACGGCAAAGTTTTTTTGAGTTATGGTTTGTAGTTCCTTTATGTTTGGGGCAGTACATATAATGGTGGTGTCATCTGCGTATTGTACTACTGTGGCAGGGATTGAGGATGCAGCTATCTGGTTTGTAAATAGGGAGAACAGCAAAGGACCAAGAATGGATCCTTGGGGGACACCGATGGATACTGGTAAAAGGGAGGACAATTGGTCTTGCCATAGCACTGCTTGCTGTCGACCTGATAGGTAGTTACTAAACCATGATATATTGGAAGAGTGTTTCAAGAGGCCTGCTATAGTTTACCATGTCGAAGGCTTTAGGTAAGTCTAGGAATATGGCGGATATGAATAGTCCCTTGTTTCTATGGTGATTGACTAAGTTGGTAAAAGAGAGTAGTGCTGTGGTGGTGCTATGGGAGGGTCTAAAGCCGTGCTGAGAATGAGATAGTAGGTTATTTTTCAGGAGGTACTGCATTAGTTGAGAGTGAACTATTTTCTCCAATATTTTTGATAAAGGTGATAGAATTGCTATTGGCCGGTAGTTGGTAAGATCTAGGGATTTCCTCCCTTGTGGAGTGGAATTATATGTGGTATTTTCAACAAGGTGGGTACTGTGGATTCAGTTATGGACCTATTTATGGGAATGGATATAGGATAGGCTATGGCCTCAGCTGTTATCTGAAGGAAGTCAGCTGGGAGTTTGTCTGCTGCTAGTGTGGTTGGTTTTAAGTTTTTTCAGGAGTTTAGTAATAGTTTTAGTGGACATTAGGTGTAGGGAAAAGTTAAAGGAGTTGTTTTGTTCTATGATGTGGGTATGGGTGGGATTTGTTATGGGGTTGTTAATACTATTTTGGGTGTTGGCCATAGTTTGGATTGTTTCAGCAAAATATCGGTTGAAATGTGTTGGGATATTATCGTGATTATTTGGTAATACAGAGGTAGAGGTGGTACATTTTCCAGGGTACAGTAAACTATTTATTGTGGCCCAGAATTTCTGAGGGTTATGAGCAAATTTGTCTTGCATGGTTTTATAGTAATTGGCTTTGTCTAGTTTAATGTGTTTTTTTTGCTTTGCTGTGGAGTACTAAGTAGTTTTGTTTCAAGGAAGAGGTTTTGTGTTTATGAAATTTTACCCAGGTTTTGTCTCTATCTTTCATTGTAGTTTGTGTCTCTTTTGTTAACCAAGGGGCATAATTAGTTTTGACTCTAGGGGTTCTGGGCGGTGCACGCTCATTTAGGATTTTAAGGAAGGTTGAGTTAAAGTATTGCACAGCTTCATCTAGAGGTAAGTGAGTTAGGGGAGTCCAGTTACTGAATTTTATTGCATTGAGTAGGTCATTAGCTTTGAAGTTCTTTTTGTTCCATATTATCTATAGAGTGGGGAAGAGTGGTATGGTGGGATCTGTTCCTAATAAGGTAGGTTGCTTGGTGGTCACTTAGACTTGCTGGGAGACAGCCTGAGTGTTGTTATGAGATTGGGTTTGATAGCATTATCCAGTCTAAGATGGACTGTCATTTGGATGTCTTATCAATTCTAGTGGGGTCAGAAATAATTTGGGTAAAATCATGTAGGTTGATATGGGAGTAGGGTTGTGACTGCAGCATTCAGCACAGTCAATATTAAAGTCTCCTAGTAGTATGGTTTCTGTGGGAGGGAGGTAGACATCCAGTATAGCAGGTTTTCCAGTGTAGTAATGTTATTGCCTGGAGGAATATAGCCACCTGCAATAATTATATCTTTTCTGGAGTTTAGTTTTAGTTTAGCAAATATTACTTCTACATCTTTTGTTTCATGGGTATTGCATTCAAATTGTTCTATGGTGAAATTATTTTGGAAAACTATGGCTACACCTCCACCTTTTTACCCTGTTCTATCATTACGTATAATATTATACCCAGGTGGACTGATCTCATTGTCATGGTGTTCTGGCTTAAGCCATGTTTCGGTTAACATTGCTATCTCTGGTTTGTACAAGGCTAGCAGGGCATGTATGTCTTGAATTCTGTTGAGAATACTACTATATTAAAAATGGGAAAGTTACTAATGCATTGACTAGTTTGTTTGTTTGTTTGTTTGTGTCTTTCGGCTTTTCCTGGTTAGGGGTCGCCACAGCGGAACTCCGGTCCGCTAATGATTGGCAGTTGATTTTTACGTATCGGCTTGCCAGGCCTGACGCACAACCTTCAACGCACAACCTTCATTCACGCATGTCTCCACGCAGAAGACGCTCTAGCTGAGAATCGAACTGGACAGCGTCTTACTGTGAGGCAACAATGCTACCGCAGCACCACCACCGCAGGTTACTAATGCATTCACTAGGCATATTTTAAAATGCCAAGGGCATGTTTTTAAATTTTTTTGTATTGCAGCAATTGATCATTGATGCACAAGATAGAGTTTTAGATGTACACCTGGACATTTGTGAATTAAAGTGGCAACTGCGTTTAGACGCAACCAATTATCCAGGTATAAATGATAATGTGAGCATTTCTGCCATTTTAAAATTAAAGTATATTTTAGGGTAGCTCCCAAAGGTTTTAATTGGCTTTGGGTTGTAATTTTGTATTTTTTGTATTACTTTAGGTGTTTTCATATGTTTTTTAAATATACATTTTTAGATGTATTGATGTAGTAATTAATGTATTAAATATTTACTTGAGTAATTAATTCTGTTAATTAAGTTTCTCATGGGTATTTAAGGGTTGGGTTTTAGCATTGTGATGTTCTGAGGAAGTCCTAATAGTGTTTGGATGAAAGCGCTTAACTTGCTTGTGAATAAACGTCTGGAATTTAGCAGCTGTGACCAGTGGTGTTTTTTCCTTATGGAACGGTTTTAGAACTTTGGTTATTACGTTAACTGCTTCTACAGCCACTGTGCTTTGTGATTCTCTTCCCTTACTTATTGGAAGTGTACAGTGGGTACAACTGTTGCATTTGTGACCACCTCTGAGTCTGTGTGAAAAGCACTGCTTGAGAATGATGTGATACAATGAGTTTCAAGCAAGGACTGAGGGACCCTATTCCTGTCTAATAAGCAGAACACTTATTAGCACAAACACATCTAAATTTGACTTAAATATGCAGGGATGTTGGTGTCAGGGTGAGGGAGTCTGCTCCACGTAGGATATTGAGACTTTACCCCCATGTGAACACAGGAGTCAGCAATCATGTTGAATTAATTTTATGAACTCAAGTGGGTATCACAACCATGATATTTGTAGTTCTGACATGGTTCACTTAATTATTCCTTGCTTTGAAAATTGTTTGTAATTTTGGATTTGGTATTTTGTAAGAGCAAGCTTTATGCATTGCACATTTCTTAGTATGTATGTTTCTATAACGTACCTAATTATGGGTTTTATCTACAACACAAGCATTGTTATGTTTATGATATGTGTATTTTGTTATCTCTTTAAACATTATGCAATGCACCTTTTCTTCATTTTCTCATTAATTTCTGGTTTTGACAAACACCATGGCTTTATCTCCATCCTCTACATCTCTAAAATACTTAATCTAGCAGCCTTCAGCCAGAGGTTCTCCCTAATCTTTGCCAGATTTATTCAACAAAGTTTCTCAAGCTGTGATGTAGAATTGTACAAAAAGTATGGACACTCTCCTGTATCTTACTACTGGCATTTAATTTTCACTGATAGGAGGTCTGTTAAGTTTTTCTAATGTTTTTATTTGTACAGATAGGTGAACTGGCTAGCAAATCCCTTTTTCAGTCATAACCTTGTTACAATAACATATAGTACAAAGAATAAAGAGGCAACGCAATATGAACAGTATTAGGCAAGTTTAACAAAATGCTGAAAGTGATTGTGGTACTGTTTAGTTCTTGGGATGGTTAAGGTCACCAAAATTAGCGTCACTGAATATGAACCTGTTAGCAGTTAAAGAGAATACAATAGAGGTTGTACTTAAGCTATAGCTCATGTTCAGCTACAGTCAGATGGTCTATATTGCAAGAATGTCCTAAGCTATACATGGTTGCAAATAGTTTAAGTATTTGACAGACAGAGCTTAAGATGGAGTTTCATATCAGAGGTCTGGTAAGGGAAACGATCTTGTCTGTGTAGGACGGAAATGAATGGGGGACAAAGAGAGACATGGCTAATGGTACAGATAATATGAGCAGTTTGGTATATTGCTAGACGGTGATGATGCCATGCAGAGACCTGGAGTAATGCAAACCTACCAGTTAGTAAATTGGGGTGCAGTTAAGGAAGGTGAATTTAATGCTGATGGGCAACCATTGAACATCTTGCTAGTGAAGCAGTGCTAATGTCTCTTTTTAGCCTCAGGAATACATTGACAGATTTTTTTACTGGTGTTGTTCTGTGCCATTTGCATTTTCTGTGGGCAACATGCAGCTGTAGAACATACAATTGGCAGGGCATATTATTTATTTATTTATTTTATATTTGTTGACCGGGATAGTCTGGATGGATTTATGTCCATTTTCAGTAGAGTCCCATAGAGATAAGCTCCAAGAGATTACTAGACTGCAAACATACAGGTACTAGTTGTTATACAGTTAAATACTACAAATTTTAAACAGTTCAGGAATATTCACAGTTTATACAAAAAACATGTTACAAGCATTAGATAAGATATTTTAGACTTTATGTACAAGACTTCATTAGTAACTAGAAAGTAATTGTTAAACAAATGCATACTTCAAGTTTCAACAGTTCAGCAATGCTCATAGTTTAAATAATACTTGTTACCTGCCTTAGGTAGGATGCTTTAGAATTATATGCAGAAGAATTTAACTAGGTATTTAAATTATCTCTATTAGGATAAGCTGTGTTTTTGCCAAGGATAGGCCTTGATCTAAAAAGACACAGATAGAGCAGGAATTAGGTCTTGAGAGGGTATTTGGGATATAGTATGAGATTAGTCTGGATTTGTACAGGGATATAACCAATGGGTTTTAAGATAGAGTTTCAGATTGTGTTTAAAAAGTGTAAATGAAGACAGTGATGTAAGTTCATGGGGGAGTTGGTTCCAATACTTTCCAACTGCATATTTAAGCGTAGATTACAGAACTCTTTGACAATTAAATACCTACCTTATTTATGCTTCACATTTTGATAGGAATTTAACATTTTTGAACTACCATGAACATTTTATGCATGTATGTTGAGAAAGTAAATAAAGGCTCAATCCACACTATAACATGTTTATGTACTTGAACATCTTTTCAAACATAACTGTCGGATCATGTTATTTTCCTGTTCTTATTGGACATACTCACTCATTTTTGAGTTCTAGAAAGCATTGTTTTATTAAGACTGATCTTAAAAAAATCCCAGTTATAAAACTCTTGCAAAGCTGAAATAAAGTGCTGTTAAATGAAGTGTGGTTTGCAGGTGGGGAACCTTTGGACATCTAAGTGATTATTTCATCTGCATGTAGGAACTTAGGAGTGTAGGACATTTAGTTACATACAAACATAGATCCTAACTGAGAAAAGGACTGTTTATCCTTCCTAGGCTTCTTCGCAGAGATGGCATCATCTTCCTAATTATTCTTGAATTCATTCACTGTTTTGTTCATATTACCTCTTCAGGAAGACTGCCCAATCATCCTCCACCTTTTCTATCAGATAATATGCTATGCCTCAGGCTATGTAATGAAGTAATGAAAGTTAATTGGCTTCAGATTTTTTTAATTTGATTTAACTCATTACTATAAGGAATGTACCCATATTCTTTGTAAACACTTGCATTGTAAATTCTCAAATGCTGTGTGGTCTGTGTTACGGATAATCTGTGTACCACTGTATCTACCACATGATCACAAACTGAACACATGGCAGAAACAATTGATACCAAATGCATGTGTGTGTGTGCCCCATTCACATTATTGATGGATTAGAAGGTCAAATGGCTAAATATCGAGTCAAATGTATTGTCCTTCAGAACATCAACTGCAGATAAGTAAAGGGAAACTCTTTTAACTGAGATTGCCTTAGGGGGATTTGGGAATTTGCCCTTTTACCAGTATAGTGTGATTTCAGAATTGGTATATTTAATTAGCAGGGGGTGCTGGGGGTGAAGGGGGCTTGCCCCCTGCAAAAAAAGACATATTTCTTATTGATTTGGTTTTCAACATTCTGAAGGTCGATAATTCTAGCTCAGTATTTAGCCGTTCAGTCTTCTGAACCATCAATAATGTGAACTAGACCTGTATAAATATAAAAGAATGTCAAAGAAGCTGAAAAGTAAGGTGTATAAAAGGGTCTATATGATGCTATAGCATGGACTAAATCGATCCGATACTGTCTAAATGGCAAAATAGCGAAGTCACGGAACATCAAATTTTTTCCCAGGGAAAAAAATTTGGTGGGCCGTCTTCAGGACATTGCCATTTCCTCCACTATGGTGCGATCTCGGAGTTGGTATATTTAAGTAGGGGGGGTGTAGGGAGTGAGGGTGAAGACCCCCAGTTAAATTTGTGTTTTAAGTTTTTTTTTTTTTTTTTTTTTAAGGAGCAGCAAATTTTTTCCCTGGGAAAAAATTTGCTGTTCTGTTTGTTCGATATTTTTTTGTTTCGATATTATCAGTACAATGAAATAGCATTCGCTGCTTACATCAGCTCATTTCTGACCTATAACTGCAGCCCATAGGCTGTTCATATACCAAGGTCCAGGGGAAAGAGGGAGGGACGGTTGAAGACAAATGAAATACAACTACTCAGATGGAACATTATGGTGAGTACATAACTTCTTTATCTGAAGTAGTTTACTTCATTTGGTCTTCAACCTGTGGGACAGAATCCCCAGCTACTAAACTCCTGGGAGGCCCTCATGGAAGGATATTCCAGAGCACCATGGAACCAAAGGATGCTCTCCTTCTGGAAGTCAAATCCAATTTTTAATGAGAAATAAATGTATGAGATGAATACCAAGTAGCTTTAGAATAAATATCATCCAAAGACACTCTAGACCAAAAGGCCACAGACATAGCCATGGACCTAGTGGAATGAGCTTTCACCTGACCTGGAGGAGACATGCCTCTGTCTTTATAGACCTGCAGGATGCATGAAGAAATCCATCTAGCTATAGTGACCTTGGAGATAGGTTTCCCCAAAAAGGGTTTATAGAAGAATACAAACAATTAATCAGATTTACGGAAATTTTTTGTCCTGTGTAAATAGAATAGTCTATGAACATCCAACATGTGGAGTTTGTATTCCACATTGTTACTGAAATTAGGAAAAAACACAAGCAAATTGATAGTCTGACTGATATTGACTGGTGATGCCACCTTAGGAAGAAAGGATGGATTGGTCCGAAGGGAAACCCTATCTCTGTGAAAAATCATGTAAGGAAGTTTGATGGACAAGGCCTGTAATTCTGAAACCCTTTTGGCAGAGGTAATAGCGACCAGAAAAGCTGTTTTCCAAGATAAAATTTTCAGATCTGCAGTTGTGGCAGGCTTGAAAGGTGGAGCAACCAAAGCTTGAAGAACCATAGTAAGGTCCCATGGGGAACACGATCTTTGACCAGGGGGTGTAACAAAAAGGTGCCTTTAATAAAGGCTTTACACAGTCTGGAAGAAGCTAAAGAGGCAGAATTCTTACCCACATGAAAATGAGAGATGGCAGCCAACTGAACCTTAATAGTAGAAGAATTAGCTCCGTGTTCAATAATATCCACTAGAAAATCAAGAATGGTGGAAATAGGAGCTGTGAAAGGGTCTAAACTCCTTTGATAGGCCCAAAAGGAAAAACATTTCCATTTGCTGTGATAAACCTTCCTGGTCGAAGACTTAGCAGCCACCAAAATAGATCTAACTGAGGAGGATAGTCCAGGAGTCCTAGCAATCACTGGAACTGGAGCAGCTAAGCTGTGAGCTTTAGGCTGTCCAGATTCAGATGAGGCACCCCCGAAGGGTGTGAAATTAGATCCTGAATGGGATCTAGGATCCAAGGCGGAGCCAGAAGGTGAGACCAAAGGAAGGGAAAGGGAGGAAGGGAAAGGGAGGAAGGGAGATCGCCCATTCTCACACTCTCATGGCCTCAGGACAAAGTGGCTAAGATCTGGTCCCTCCCTGTTTGTTGACATACCAGACCACTGACATGTTGTCTGACTGAATAGCAATCGTTCCCAGAGGAAGAAAGGAATGAAGGACCTGCAATGCTAGAAGGACCGGCTTCATCTCTAGGACATTTATGTGCAAGCTGGTCTCTATGGGGGACCACAGGCCTTGGACTGTCCTGCCTGAACAATACCTCCCCGACCCAAGTTGGGAGGCATCCGTGGTCACTGTGGCTTGGGCCGGGGATGAAACAAAAGGTCATCCCTACAAAATGTCTGGAGAGCACATCCAACATATGAGGGACGACCGGCAGACTCGACTGAGTTGAACTGGATATGTCAATGGCAGTTCCAACAGTGACAATTGTACAGCTAGAGTCCACTGCAGAATTCTCATGTGTAACTGGGCACTCAGGAGAAGAGTTATGGTTGCCGCCATCGAGCCTAAGGCCCTCAACACCGATTCTGTTGGTAGATGAATATAGTAGATCAGAGAGACATGCATCCTTAGGTTTTGAACTCTCTCTGAGGTCATGAAGATTTTGCACTGAAGAGTATCTATCCTGGCACCGATGTAGTCTATCACCTGTACAGGATCTAGGAGAGATTTGGATGTGTTGATTGTGATCCCCAAATGCAGGGAAAGAGTCAGGAAATAATCTCTGGTTTGGGAGAGTAGACGCCTGGTGGGAGCAGTTAGGAGTCAATCATCCAGGTACAGATAGACCTGAATCCCCTGAAGTCTCAGGTGAGCTGCTACTACTGCCATCACTTTGGTAAACACCCTGGGGGCTGTGGTGAGACCAAAGGGTAGGGCTTGAAATTGGTAATAATTGACTCCTAGCTGGAAGCAGAGGAACCTCCTGGAGCTTCTGTGCATTTTTTTGTGATAGTAAGCATCCTGGAGGTCTAATGAGCGTATCCAGTCATTCTCTTGCAGGTATGGCATGATGGACTGTAATGTGACCATCCAGAACTTCTCTTTGGCAACTGACAAGTTCAAGGTAGGGAGGTCCAGAATGGGCCTTAAGTCCCCCATTTTCTTTGGCACCAAAAAGAACCTGGAGTAGAAGCCCGATCAGGACTCATCTGGGGGGACAGTTTCAATGGCTCATTTTTCTAGCAGCTTGGAAATTTCCTGTGCTGCTGCCTCCCGTTGTGTGGGTGGTACATCCAGGAGGTGTCTGAGAGAATAGGGGGAACCCACGAAGGGGACAGAGTATCCTCTGGATATGATCTGAAGTATCCAGCAGTCCATTGTTATTCACTCCCGTGCCACTAGGTGCAAGGACAATCGTCCCCAACTGCCTCCAGAGTAGAGCAGTCGGGCAACCCCTCAAGGTTGCTGCTCGGGTCTGTCCAAGAAAAGCTCTTGAGACCCAAAATTCCTTGGACCCCCTCTGCCTCTGGGCCGGCGTCCATTCTGTCCCCCTCTGCCTCTGGGGGAAGAAGAGCCATGAGTGTCCCAGAAATACTGTGACTTTTGGAACCATATCTTCTTTTGCCCGCTCTGGTTCCGGGAAAAGGACCTTTGAGGGTTCGAGAAGCAGATCCCGATGGCATACAGTGCGCCTTCCTGTCCTTCTCACTCTGGACTAATGTCTCTTTGATGGTCTTACCAAAGAGTGTAGAGCCATCATAAGGGGCATTGGCAAAGGATGCCTTGAAGGGTTCCGAAAATTGACATAACCTGAGCCAGGCGTTGTGCCTCATGGACACGCCAGACCCAGCCACCCTAGCCGTTCCTTCCATGGCATGTGAAAGGAGTTGCATGGAGGTGTTAGATACTGCTTTTAAAGTGTCCATCCTCGTGGAGAATGAAGTCTTGTCCTCCTGCGACATGGATTTGGGGGGAGACTCCTCCAGCTCCTTTACCGGGTCGCGTTGGAGTCTGGAGGAATGGGCCAGGTAGTTCAGCACCCTAATCAAAAAGGTAGCTGAAGCGTAAACCCGCTTCCCTGGGCAGTCCATCATCAGCGACTCTCGGTCAGGAGGATGGACCGAGGAACTCTCGTGAGCAAGTTCCTTCTTAGTGGCTGCTGCTACCACCATAGCATCTATGGGGGAGCCCTTGTTCCATGCTGGTCTAAGGGGGGGGGTCTTAAAATCTTATCCAGTCTTTTTGGGATAGGTTACATGGTGTCCGGTTCCTTCCATGCCCGTGAGGTGACCAGATCCACCAAAGGATCTGCGGGAGGGGACACCCAAGAAGTAGATGGGCCTGTGCCAAAAGCCTCCAGGAACACTGACTCATCATTAGAAGGTTTGGGGGCAGACCAACCTCCCCTTTGGCACAGGATTTCCATGATGTCTACAAAGGAGACATCCTCGGGAGGTGACCTAGGGGAACCTTCTCCATCATCCAAGTCCGTGTCCTCGGTGAGGGACTCGGGGGAGTCTAAGTGCCTCCTCTTGCACATATGCTTGTGAGGTACTTCTCTGTTGGGGCTCTCTGGGGGGAGCTCGCAAAATACTTGTTCCTCAGGGGGCACCGTCTGGGGCTCCTTGAGCATGGGCTATCCCTCTGGTAAAATGATGGGGACCGTAGACAGAGCCGAGGGGGTCTGGGTGGAGTCTGAGGGGGGCAGTCAGTGATCTCGATCCAGCAGAGAGAACCCTTTCTACTATGTTGAATGCCAAAGGAGAGTGAACCCCCTGAGAAACCAATAAGGAGACCGGTCTCCCCAGATCTGACGAGCGAATCGGAGCCAGGCCCGAGGTGGACGGGGCTCCGAGGGAGGGAACCTGGCCCAATAACATCGGAGTTGAAGAAAAAGGTTCCACTCCCTCAGATCCGACACCCAAGCTCCGGCTCCGAGAGTGGCTTGGATCTGAGCTGGTCAGATCCGATATGCTCCAGGCAGCTGTCGGCTTCGAGGAAGCAGGTACCATCAACACCGACCCCCTGACCAAAGCCAACCTCTGATCTGAATACTCCGAACCCGAAGGTTGGATCGGAGAAGTAGATATAGGTTGGAAAAAAGGAAGTGAGCTCCCCCCTCCTGAGGGAGGGGGGGCTGGCAAGACCCCCATCTGGATCTGAGTACAGATAAACCTCCTCATCATTATATCCAAGTCAAGTCAGACAAGGACCGGGTGGACCTCGACGAGGCCACAGACTCCGACCTAGTGGGTTGGGGCACCGAGGTCCGAGAAGCTGAACGTATCTCCTCCAACTCTGTGGAGAACCTCGGAGATCGGAGCTGAGAGGAGTCACAGATATGTGGCATTTCCGCAGGTGAAGCGAGGCCCAGAGACCTCTTTTGCTTTTCCCTTGCCTTCGACTCTCTCTCCTTCTCTCTACCCCTTTTCTGCTCTGCTGCCACAGGCTTTTGAACAGGAGGTTGAGTTTACTTATACAATGATACAAGATAAAGTGAAGTGAAGCAATTCTTAATATAAAAAACAAGTCCACTGTCAGAAAAAACACAGTAGTCCTTACTGCAGCAAGCAAAGCTTTCGGTCAAACAACCTTCTTCAGTGCTAAACATCATACTACATTTTCTTATTAATTTAAAGGGAGCAGGATAGATACAATGTGACCACAGACATCCAGTCACAAAGTACCCTCATTTAAATACTTATTAAAATTATAAGCTACCTATACACCTTCCAAACTTATAAAATTTTACAAATTATACTGTTGCATCCTAACAAGAACAGGCTTGATACTAATCTTATTATTTATACCCGGTTCACTGTCTGCATAGAGTCTAATTATCCACTCATACTCTTTATTTTCTAGACAATTATTTAAGTCCCCACCCCTCACATCTTTATATACATTTTCTATTACTCTAAAGGTAAAAGTATGGTTTATTCCCTTATCCAATATGTGTTTACATAGTGCATTCTTATCACCTTTCCTTCTAATATCAGATTTGTGTTCTATTATGCAGTCTTTTAATCTCCTTGTCGTTTTCCCTACATAAAATTATCTACATGTCTTGCAGGTGACTAAATAGACCACATTAACACTATTGCAAGTTGCTACACAAGAAAAGTTAAATGTCCGACCAGAAGTAGGATGTACAAACTCCTCACTATTCAGTTTTTCTATGTCAACACAACAGCTGCATGCCATACAAGCATAAGTCCCATACTTCTGCCCTATTTTATTTTTATCTAAACTTTTAAAATCCTTATAACAAAGTTTTCTCTTTAAACTTTTTAAATTCATATATGAGAAAAATGGTTTAAAATCTATTATATTATGTAGTTCAGGTAAAATTGAAAGAATTACTTAATTTTTCTCTATTATTTTCTGTAATTCTTTTGTTCTTAAATTATATGTAGTAACATATCTAATCTTATTATTTTCTGAAGCTCTTACTACTGCTTGCTTTCCTTGACTTAAAATTGGTCTTGCATCCTCACTTCTAGCTACCCTTACTTTTTCTGCTATTTCCATAACATCTTTATGGTTATACCCACTATTGACAAACTCTTCTATCGTATTATTCATTTGATATTCAAACATAGTCTCATCAGTATTCATCTTACTTACTCTATACAGCTGGGCCTTTATTACTCCTCTAAAGACGTGGGGGGTGCATACTTTGCCGATGCAAGTATCTGTTAGCCTGCACTTCTTTCCTATGCACACTCGTATGAATAATATTTTCCTTTTTCTTCAATAACACATCTAAAAATGCTATACTATCAGAAGAACAATTCATTTTAAAATTAAGGAATTTTGTAGTATTATTTAAATAGGCCACATATTCTTCCATTCTCCCATTCCATATAAAAAAAAATCTACAAATCTTGAATAGAATTCAATCTTCTTATTAATTAAAACATTTATATCAGTATTCATATACTTTTTCTCCCACTGATGAAGCACGAGGTTAGCACAGGTGTTTTCCCTGGGAGTACCCATGGCGACACCTGTTTGCTGTGGAAACAATTCTTCCTCAAAATAAAAAACATTTTTTGTCAACACTATCTGTAACATTGAAATAGAAGTTATGTTCTTACCATAACGTTCCATGTTAGTTGTCTTCTTCTCGCCTTCTTCTTGCTGGATGGGTTCGGAGCCGACCTCGGCTCCGACTCGGCCACTCTAAAGCTCGAGAGTTGGTTCCACCGGCTCGAGGCTCCCCTTATATCCCACAATGCTAGGCGATAGTTACCTCAGATCTCGTTTGTAAGCTAACCCCAGCTTATAACAGAAACAGTATAACTGTAAAAAACAGAACCCACCTCTAACAACAGGAAGAAGAAGGGTGACCTACATCCTGAAACAAGAAATATGCATAATAGCATATAGCTAAGAAAGAGGTGGTAGAAAGGGAGGTCACGATCACAACTCCTCTAGGTCTGTCCAGGCCAGGGGGAAGGAGGGTGGGAGAAGAAGAAGCGAGAAGAAGACAACTAACATGGAACGTTATGGTAAGAACATAACTTCTATATGTTAAGTTGTCTATCTCGCCTTCATTCTTGCTGGATGGGACCGCGTCCCTAGCACCTTGTCCCGGGTGGCCTAACGGAACAGACTCCTGAGAACAGTGGAACCAAAATTAGCTCTATGCCTAGAAGCTAAATCCAACTTATAATGGGAAACAAAAGTGTGAGGAGTAGCCCAAGTAGCCGCTGCACAAATGGTGTCAATAGGCAGTCTGTCTTGGAAGGCTAGAGAAGTAGCCAAAGCTCTGGTGGAATGGGCTTTAGGCTTATTAGGCAGTTTTGGTGTCTAATCTCATAAACAAGGGTAATCAGAGATGTTAGCCATCTGGATAAAGATACCTTTGAAACTGGAAGTCCCTTTCTGCTTTCCGCATAGGAGACAAACAGCTGATCAGATTTTCTGAATTGTTTCGTCCTGTCCAAGTAGTACCTTAATTGACGATGAACATCCAGACAGTGTAATTTTTGTTCAGACCTATTTGAATACTCCGGAAAAAGACAGGGAGGTCAATGCATTGGTTTAGATTTGATGCTGAAACCACCTTAGGCAAAAAGGACGGTTAGTTCGTAAGGAAACTCTGTCCTTATGGAACACAAGGTAAGGAGAACGACAACTGAGTGCTTGAAGTTCTGAAATTCTTCTAGCTGATGTGATAGCCACCAGAAAGAGAGTTTTCCATGATAATAACTTTAAGGAACATGAAGCTGCAGGTTCGAAAGGGGAAAGAATCAAAGAAGCAAGAACTAAATTTAGGTCCCAAGGAGAAGGAGGATTTCTTACAGGAGGTCTGAGAAGAAAAACTCCTTTCAAAAAGGCTTTGCAGAGTTTGTGGGACATTAGGGCAGATTCAGAAATACCCACATGGAAATTAGAGATAGCTGCCAATTGAACCTTAAGAGTAGATGGAGATGAACCTGCATGGAAGAGTTCAGCAAGAAAATCAAGGACTAGTTGGATGGAAGCGGTGAAAGGATCTATGTCCTTTCCTTGTGCCCAATATGAAAAGCGTTTCCACTTACTCAAATAAATCTTCCGAGTGGAAGATTTATGGGAAGCTATCAAAATATCTCTAACAGAGTGAGATAATTGAGGAAGCCTGGCTACGGTTGGAAGTGGAGGAACCAAGCAGTGAGGTTCAGAGAGGGAGGGAGCGATGAAACTGACCCGACTGATGGATCAAAAGATCTGGAACTAGGTCCAGATTCCACGGTCGCTCCAAAAGAAATCGATGCAGAAAGGGGAACCACACTTGCCGAGGCCAGTAAGGAGCAATGAGGATCAATGAGGCCTTCTGAGCAATAGCTTTCTGTATTACTTGAGAGATCAGTGGGAAAGGAGGAAATGCATACAGAAGTCCCCGGGCCAAACTTGGACTAGCGTCCCTGCTGGGTTGGCCTGGTAAAGGGAATAGAGTGAAGTATTCTCTGCACTTGCTGTTTTGGGGAGTAGCAAAAAGATCGCAGCAAGGCTGACCCCACTTGAGAAAAATCTCTCTCACTACAGAGTCTTTCAGAGACCACTCGTGAGGCATGAGAATAGCTCTGCTCAACTTGTCCGCAATGTGATTGGACTTCCGGGATGTGCGTTGCTATCAGAAAACGCTGAGAAGAAATCGCCCATTGCCACAGTCTGAGTGCTTCTCGACACAGGGGTATGATCTGGTTCCGCCTTGTTTGTTGATGTACCACACTACAGACATATTGTCTGTCTGGATTGCAATCGTTCCCAAGGGAAGAGAGTCTTGAAGGGCTTGCAACGCTAAAAGCACTGCTCTCATCTCCAGAACATTTATGTGCAAGTGGCATTCGTTTGGTTGCCATGTGCCCTGGACTGTCCTGCCCTGATAATGCCCCCACCCGATCAGGGAGGCATCCGTTGTCAGAGTAGCAACCGGAGGAGGTGGAACAAATGGTCTCCCCAACAGGAGCTGGGGGGAAGACATCCACCACATGAGATGCTTTTTGAATGCTTGCGTGATCATAATGGTGTGAGACATTGGAAGTTCCTGGTATGACCATTGAGAAAAAAGCATCCACTGAAGGATCCGCATGTGGTATCTGGCCAATGGAAGGAGAGGTATGGCCGCTGCCATGATTCCCAACACCTTTAGAACTAACCTGGCTTTGGCTCTGTTGTTGTTGAGAAGTAGTGATACCAATTTTTGAATGTCTGATATCCTTTGGTTCATTAGTGTTGCAGACATGTTTACAGTATCTAAATTTGCGCCTATGTAGGTAATAGTACGACAAGGCGACAACACAGACTTTTCGCAATTTATTGAGATACCCAGTTCTTGACAGACGCGAAAAGTGTAATGTCTGGCCATCAGAAGGAGATGCTTGGTGGGAGCTGTGAGGAGCCAGTCGTCCAAGTATGGAAACACCTGGAATCCTTGTCGTCTCAGGTGAGAAGCTACCACTGCCATGCATTTGGTAAACACCCGGGGGGCAGTGGTGAGACCAAAGGGCAGGGCCCTGAATTGAAAATGACTGGTTCCCAGCCTGAAGCGGAGGAATCTTCTGGAGCGTCTGTTCATTTTTATGTGATAGTACGCGTCCTGAAGGTCTATAGAGCACATCCAGTTTCCTTTTCCCAATAGGGGAAGAATGGATTGCAGCGTGACCATCCGAAATCTTGTTTTCTTGACCGATCTGTTCAAGATACTGAGATCCAAAATTGGTCTCCAGTCCCCTGTTTTCTTTGGAACTAAAAGAACCTTGAGTAGATTCCGGATCCTAGTTGGTCTGCTGGCACTGGCTGAATAGCTCTTTTGCAAGCAGTTTTGAAATTTCCAAAGCTGCTATATCCCTTTGAGCGGGTGGAACATCTGGAAGGGATTTTTTTGACTGATTTGGAGAACGAAGAAAGGGAATAGAATAACCTTCGGAAATGATGGACTGTACCCATTTGTCTTGTGTCAAGGATAGCCAGGCTTCTGGGTACAGTGACAATCTTCCCCCGACTGCCTCCGAAGATGGGCAGTCGGGCAACACCTCAGGGATGCTGAAAAGGCTTATCGGAGGACGTTTCTCGATTGCCCTGGTTCTGCGGACCCCCTCTGCCTCTAGGGCGACGTCTACCATTGTTGTTCCCCCCTCTGCCTCTGGCGGGGAACCGACTCTGTGCGTCAGGCGAAGTCCCTTGAGATTGTTTACGGAACCACATCTTTCCCCCCTTCTGGCCTTTGTAAGGCCTAGAAGGAGTAGAAAAACGGACTCCGATGGCAGAAAGGGTCTTGCCATCAGTCTCGCACCTAGTCAGGGTTTCTTTCACTTGTGGACCAAACAGAGATGATCCATCAAAAGGGGAGTTTGTGAAAGACGTCTTGAAAGGTTCCGCAAAATTGCATAGCCGCATCCAGGCGTGCCTACGTAAGGCTACCCCTGTTCCTGCGGCTCTGCTCGCTCCATCGGCCGCATAAGAGAGGAGGCGCATGGAGGAGTTGGAAATAGAATTAAGGATAGCTAGCTGCGTGTTCATTTTCTCTTGGAACCCCGTAGCTGTAGGGTCCTTCAGCATTTCACTCGCTTCTTTGATCAAGTCCCTTTGAAGACGAGTGAAATGGCACAGGTAATTCAGCGAACGCATAGTAAATGTCGCTGAGGAGAACATCCGCATCCGGTACCTATCCATGGACCTAGATTCCTTGTTAGGTGGATGGACAGGCACTGAAGGATCAGCCAGTTCCTTCTTTGTGGCGGCAGCTACCACCATAGCATCCACAGAGACTCCTTTTGATAAAAATTCCTTGTCTGATGGAGCTGTGATGAATTTGGAGGGTCTCCTGGGAGTGGGGTCCACTGAATCAGGAGCCGTCCATGCCTTTTAGCAACCACCTGCATGAGGGGTCAAGGGGGACACCCAGGAGGTGGAAGGACGAGAGCCAAAAGCCTCAAGATACACAGATTCGTCCTCCGAAGGGTTGAGGGCTGGCCAATTTCCCTTCTGTTTAAGGATCTCCAGAATGTCTGCAAATGAGACATCTTCAGAAGGGGAACGGGGAACCCTCAGAATCATCCAGATCTGTGTCCGGCGTGATAGACTCAGGTGAGTCAATGTGCTTCCTCTTGCACTTCCTCTTCCGAGGGGCTCTTCTGCCAAATCAGGAGAGGCCTCGAAGAGGATGAAATCCCAAAGGGAGCTCCTGAGGAGTAGCCCCCCTGCAGTCCGGGATGAGGGAGTGAGTCGACTTACTCTGAGGCAGCATAGAGGGAGGGGCTGACGGAGCCGACTGTGGAGTAGAGCCAGGCTCTAACACACTCCGCATGACCTCGAAAGCACCCCTGTCAGGCAGAGCCAGAGGTCCCCGCTCCGGAGCTAAGGACCCCTCGGCACCGACAGTGATGGCTCCGAGGCCGATGTCGGAGCCGAACTCACCAACGCCGAAGCACTGAGAGGGAGAGGGGGGTCGGACAAGGGTCCGATGCCACTCACCCCCTCGGAGCCGACGAGGGAAGTCCGGCGCCGAGATTCCTCCATGGAAGAAAACGGAGAATTGTCTCGGCTCCGAGGTGACCACAGTCTCGGTTCCGACACGACCCGGCTCCGAACTCAAGAGAGTCGAAGGAGGAAAGAGTTGATGGACCGGGGCAGGCACCGACTGATGAGTCGGGCTCTGAAGCATCTGGGCTAGTGCCTCAGACTTGAGTAGTCGACTCACCACCCTCTGAAGGTCATGATCGGACAGCCTCGATGACCTAGAGGAATGAGACCTTTGGCTCCGTTCAGACAGCAGGGGAGATCCTGGAGCCGAATGAACGGAGCCAAGAGAAGGTGACCTAGACCTCTTTCTGGTTGTCGGCTCCGAAGATCTTGTCGGAGCCGACACGGTACTCGTTAACCTCGGCTCCAGCCGGAGCCGAGGAAGCCACAGAAACTGTGGACTGAGTCTTATCGGCTCCAGCCGGAGCCGATAAAGGCAAAGGTTGAACAACCTGAGGTCTCGGCTCAGAAGCCGGAGCCGAAGACCTCGATGCCTTGGAGGGCTTCCCTGTTGAGACAGACAGGGAATCCTCAGGCTTCAACAAGCCTCTCAATATAAGCTTGTTTTTTTCTTTCCTGCAGGACCCTGGGGCTGAAGCCATGGCAGACAGCACAGGAGTCCTGCAGGTGCAAAGGTCCCAGACAATAGACACAAGAAGTGTGAGCGTCTGTCAGGGACATTTTCTGACAGCACGCATCACACTTCTTGAATCCGGAGACCTTTGCTTCTTTAGACATAGCCTAACTGGTGAACACAAACACACACTCAAACACACCAGTTATACCCTGTCAAAATTACAAACTTTAGTAAAAATACTAAAAATAAAATACAATAAACAGTAGTACACTACACAAACACTCCCTAGGGAAGGGAAGGCCTAAGGCCCAAGGGAAGAACTAAAAGTTCTTTTAACAAGAAATGGGAAAAAATTAGGTTCGAGGATAGAGTTCAATGAACTACACTAGTTTAAGAATAATTAAACTAAAAAAGGGGTAAAAAGAGTAACTTTTTATAGAAAAAGCTAAAACTCACCAGGAACCGGTAGAAAACCAACCTCGAAGCTGTAGCGGCAAACGAGATCTGAGGTAACTATCGCCTAGCATTGTGGGATATAAGGGGAGCCTCGAGCCGGTGGAACCAACTCTCGAGCTTTAGAGTGGCCGAGTCGGAGCCGAGGTCGGCTCCGAACCCATCCAGCAAGAATGAAGGCGAGATAGACAACTTAACATCAAATTATTTCCACATCTGTTACCACCATACCTGTCTCTGTAATCAAAAATTCACATACAGCTGAAATGCCATATTCGTTCGGTATGACGATAAACAATGAAGTTATGTCTAGTGCTAAAAACATATAATGCAAGTCTCTCACTTCTCTACTATCATACCATACTTTTAGTTTTAATAAAAGGTCAGTAGTATCCTTAATTACTCCAGGACATAGTTGTAAATATTGTGAAAGACTCCTTTGCAAACATACAAATTTGTTCAATGTTACAGATGAGGGAGGGAGGGAGGAGAGGCCAAAGGAAGAGAGGAAGGAGAGGCAGCCACAGCAACTGCTGTGACCGAAGCCAGAGATGAGGAAACAGACTCTGAAGGGGGAAGAAGGCCTTTGAGGGCCAACTTGGCCTTCCTATCTTTAATGGTGTAGGGGTTGAAGCCCACACAAATACTGCAGTCCACACTCAGATGGGCCATGCCCAAACACATAACACACAGAGTGTGGCCATCCGCAGGGGATAATTTATGGCCACACACAGTGCAACGCTTACAAATAAGCTTTTCAGCCATGCTGCCAGTAGAAAGAGAATTTAAGAAGAAAATTGTTTTTTTCTTACTGGCACACGCACACACACACACACACACACACACACACACACACTCACCACAGTTGTACACAGCAAACACTGGGGCGGGGGGGGGAGCAAAAATCCACACAGCAATATAAACTACTCTAATTACCCTAAAATACTATAACTCGACACACCAAGTGAGGGGGAGAAAGGGGAACCTATACTAACACTCTTTTTCTTCTTCTTTCGGCTTTTCCCGGTTAGGGGCCGCCACAGCGGATCATCTGTCTGCTCATGATTGGCAGTGGAGTTTTACGGTGTCGAGTTGCCAGCCTGGCACCCAACTTTCCACAGAAGGCATATACATGCACACACTCACAACTAGGGCCAATTGTAGAGTGTCCAATACACCTACTGCATGTCTTTGGGAGGAAACCGGAGCCCCCGGAGGAAACCCACGCGACCACAGGGAGGACACGCAGACTCCACACAGAAGGCACCCCAGCCGAGAATCGAACCGGAGAACCTCTTGCTGTGAGGCAGCAACGCTAACCATTGCACCACCGTGGAACCTATACTAACACTACTTAACAAATTTTTGAGAAAAAAGATACTCAAAAGGTTTTTACCCACTTGGAGCTCAGGAGATCACGATGCAAAGCTATTTGCGGCAAACAATATCTGGGGATGGAAGGCAGTAGAGGTGTATTATGGGTAAGGGGAGGAGTTTGGAGCTCGGAGCAGATGCTAGTAAAAGTTGCCGGCTTGGATCCGATACAGATCTGTAACCCACAGGTTGAAGACCAAATGAAGTAAACTACTTCAGATCTGAGAGTTTCACAGGAGGAGTGACAATAAAATAAGATGCGGTTCAACCTTAGAAATAAAGGAGCAAAAGGAATTAAAATAACAGAACCAAGAGAAGATGGGCATTGTGGGTCAACGCAGAGCCTGGAAATTGTAGCATGGTCTGTACAGCTGTTATACATATAATGTCTCATCATGATGTGGAAACAGTGCAAATGCTGTCCCACAGATACTGGAGAATGGAGAAGGGGGCTACTGAGGAACTTGGTTCTGATTCTTAAACTTTTTGAAGTCTAAATTTCAAATTTTTACATTTTTAGAATTTGAATATATTTCTGAATTTTTGATTCTTGATTCCTTATTCTGGCTAAGAAAGGAAATTTGTGGAAGCAGATTATAAACAGAGGATCTGTGGTAGACATGAGTAATGTGACAGTACTCTACAATGGTGTACATGACAGGTGTTACTTGAGGGATGCCTTGAAGGAAGAAAAAGTTGGGAGGCTTCTTGAATGACATGTTATTCCATTTTGGGGGTCAAGAAATAAAAGAAAAAGCATTAAACTAAAGCTAGATGAGAAGTGGGGAGACAGGATGTAGGTTAGATAGCATAGTGTCACTTGATGCTTTGGAAGTGAGAATATTTATGAAAGGTTTCAAGAGAGACAGGAAGAATGCAAATTTTGAGTAATAGATTTATGGTACATGTAAGAGAGTCTGATAAGAAAGTGCCACAGATTTTCAGAAATTTAGGGTAGAAACTATCAGTACCATAATATCTGCATGAGGGGTTGCATTTCACAAGCTTGTTATTCCACTATACATAACAAAAATAAGACAAGAGTTGAAAGCTATTCCATATCTTGATATTTTAAAACTGTTGTTGTTAAAGCAATATACCTTTGTTTGAAACTGATGCAAATCAGAAAAGAGAAACAATTTTATTGTCAAAAAGCGTAGTGAAAATTTTGGAGAAAATATCTCACTTATGAAATATAAGACAACTCAGAAGGAAGACTTCCAGCAATACCAGTTAAATCAGGAGGAAGTAGGAAAGCTGGCCAGATGGTGCCCCTGAATCACCTCCTGAAAAGGGATGCTTGTGTTCAGCAGACTTACCTGGATAACAAATAGATAAAATAAATGAAAATAAGAGATTGCTGAGAAAAAACAAATTACCAACCAAACAAAGGACAGTTACTAGTTAGGTGAGAAAAAAAGATTTGAGCTGTTCTGGTGGTATTGAGGGGTAAAGCCTTGACTACAGCCCAGGTGACCTAGGTTTGATTAACAACTCGAGAGTCTGACAAAGCAGCAGGGAGGGATGGTGATACCATTCCTGGTGGATGGGTGGTTCTGTGGGCATCTCCCATAATGATCTCTGGTGGAGGCTGGTGACATAGCTGTAGGAGTTGTGGATCAAACTGGGGAAAAGGGTGGGGACAAGGATAAGCTGCGATAGAGGCAGGGCAATATGATGCATGTTCCCATTTCACACCTGCCCCTCACATGTACCACAAGGGACTAAAGGGAGGGGGGAAGCAACAGGGGTAGGTCATAAAACAGAACCGTCCTGGTGAATGTGAATGGCCATACTTCCCAGGACACCCTTAAGTTCCATGTCAGCCCCAGCCCTACTGGAGGTGAGGGTTAAGGAGGTGGCTGGCAGTCCTAGTAGTGGACGTGGGACACCAGGTAGGGAGCTATACGACAATGCAGGAGGGAGAAAAAAATCCTCAAAATAAAAATGAAATAAGTTATGAAAACATTTACAGATGTTCACAGAAGGAAAAAAAGTAAAGGGAGGATTGGTGAAGCTAAATAAAATGGATGGGGGACTAAAAAGGATGAGGAAAAATTAGGGCATAGAAATGAATACTTCTCTTCAGTATCTTCAAAGAAAGACACGTGTGATTCACTATATCCCGCCAGTAGGTGCACCCAGGATAAGCAGGTTTGATTCCAATTCATTCACAGAAGAAAAATGTCTTGGTTAAAACTCTAGAAGAGAGGCTTGTACGGAAGTGCCACCTCATGGGATTCTCTCTTGAATTCTTAGAGAACCAAAAAGAGACCTTATAATACCAGCAGTCATTATAACAAATGATGGCAGGAAGGTTTGTAAAGACTATGAGATGGAAGATAAAATTCTCCTTCAAAAGAAGAGAACAAAGACACAATTTGGGAAGAAGGTAGCATCTTATTTTGACCTTGGCTATGGGAGAAGTCACAGCTGTATGCTAAAATGAAAAAATAGTATAGCTGTGTAAAGGGATCACCATGAGAATATAAGTCAGGTGGACAGTAATCTGTAATATATAAAAATGTCATCAGAAGGAAACTGAGAGTCAAACTGATCTGATCAAGAGCTGATTCAGGCCAGTATGACTGCCTTTCTACTTTCTCTCTTCTCACTGCAAGTGACCAAAGCTGTATTAAATGGCCTAAATGTCTTAGTCTCCACTACCCATTCTGCCAACTCACTCCACCTCCCTGGCACCTTCTTTGTGGAGAATAATTTCCTAATGATCAGGATGAACTCATTTCCCTTAAACAGATACCTCTGTCCCATCATACCCACCCTGCCCTTAATGCAATCCTATGTGTCATCACGTGCCCATTTATGTCTTATATTCCCTTACCAGTTCCCCCACATCTGTACATAAGACTTCTATCCATGATAAACATTAGATCCAGCCATTTTATATCACTAGTCCCTTGTTCCAGAATGAAACTGGCATTTGTCAGCACAAGCCTCCTATGTAACTTACTTTGACAGGTACGCAAACGTCTTTAGAACAAGATAACTCAGGTGAAACATATTTTACAAACAGCAACAACAATTACAAACATAGCAGCAATTAACACAGTAATATGAGTAATGTGCAAAAGAAAGTTATAGACAAAAGGAGACTATGTGGCAAAGTCATTAGGGGATACGAGTGGCATGTCTTAATTCTTAAATAACGTCTGTACCCCATAGATAAGATGTTACAGTGATTGTTTCTAAGAATTATTCTAGCCAGCCTCTGAAGGCTTATATGAGTAGAAATCCATTATACGTTGCTAATTCTTAAGCAGTTCCTGGCCAATCTATGATATCAATAGCAACATTATTCCTAATGTGCTATAACCTGCCCCACTTCTGGACTAAGCATTTGATCTACAGTGCTTTGTAAATTCAGCTTTGCCCAAATTACTGTTTTGGAGATAACCTGAACAGAAACATTGCTGACATATGCAGCAGACGTGGAAACAGCTCTTGTGTGGTGTGCTGTTACAGCCCCATCCACACTAACGGGTGGTGTAATTATTGTAGAAAGGGCAATACAATGAGCTACTAGTTTAGGCAGTGTTTGTTTAGCTGAAGGCAAGCTTTGAATACTTTTCAGAAATGATAGAAATTCTCTACAATTCTTCCTTATGTTTTTAGACTTTTCTAGGTAGTAACCTCATTACGTGTATATACTTCCTCCTTGTTTCCATGCTTTGAGAAGAGAGCTGGTAGCCCAATGAACTGGTTTATACAGATAGCAGACACTACTTTAGGTATGAATGATGGATCAGACTTCACTGACAATGTGTCATTGTGAAAGGCTACATATAATTTCAAACATATGCATGTTGTTTATCTTGTCTGCCTGATAGATAGCTTTAGGCACCAGCAAACCCTGCAGTTGCTGGGGCCCCTTGTTCCTGGAGGGTCGCCAGCCACAGCAAGTTATTTTATCTTCATATTTTATAACATGTCGGTCTAACTAACAACAGCTAGTACAGCAATCTTGCATACTTAATAAACCATATGGGTGGTGATAACTTATTTAAAATTTAAAGATATCTCTGGTTATAGTAAGTGTTTTATCATGTAACAGGCATCACAATCCCATTAAATATTTTACCACTGACATAGTGCCCATGTCTTACTTAAACCCTACTGCTCGACATTCTCTCTACTAAAACTAACAGCTTCAGGTACCTGCAATACCCGTGACTGCAAGGATCCCCCTTAATCATCCTTAATTGTGTGAGGGCCCCACAAAAGCTGCTGCTGATTGAGGGAAAATGAGGAGAAAACAATGTACTAATTTCCTGATTACACTCTTAAACAGAGCTGTGATATGACCCTGTAAAGATAAAACTGATAATGACCATAAGCAAGGTAAGCTCTACAGATAAGCAGCTCAGAGTGACTGAGTGATCTCAGAGCAAACCTTGGATTTGAAGGAGAGCTGATGCTTCTGATCTTCAGGGATGGTTTTCTCTTTCAGGGAGTTTTATTAATACTGGCAGAACACCAGATACTATAACTCTCAACTTCTTTGCTGAAGAATTCAGAGCAGTGTCAAAAATAATAGTAGAATAAAGGCTCAAAATCAGGAACATGCTTTAAATATCACTGTAATTCACTTAAAAACTTAATAGAATAACACCTTCTGCATCAACATGCATTTCTGGGTAATAAGAAATATAAAACTCTGATGTCTGGATTTACTGACTGTTATACTGAATGATTTACCAGCAAATCAATTTTTATGCTGGATAGAGCAAACTTATGAGGCAAAATCAGGGGCAGATAGGTATGATTATTCCTCAATGAGGTAAATAAAAGTAACTTACCCTGCTGCTGCCTGACAACTGTTAAACAGCAGTCACTGATCTGGTGTGGCAGTACCCATGTTGCACAATGTATTGCTATTTGCTTAAATCAGTGTAAAACTAGTATCAGTATGGCTTATGCATGTGTGTGTGTGTGTGTGTGTGTGTGTGTGTGTGTGTGTGTGTGTATGTAAAACAATAACAGATTTTTATCTGTGCATACACCCAATAATGCCAGGACGCATACATCATTCTTCCGGGCATCAGTAAAAATGCAGCTAACAAGTAACTATATTTCCAAAGTAAGACATAAAATATATCGCAGAATATTCATACAGTTAGATCTTCTAGGAGTGTGGTGACCCTTCTCCACAGGCTGTATAAATGGATGCAGTGAGGCCCCATTAATCATCCTTGATGGTGTAAGGGCCCTAGAATAGCTGTTGATGGCTGGGGAAAAATAGGAGAAAAAAAATTATTAATTTTCTGATGGCACTCTTTAACCTGAACAAGGCTGTGGTATGGCCCAGTCGACATCCCCGATACTTGTCCCACACCTCACAACTCTGTAGATCAAGTGTTAAAGGCCCTATCCAAGGCAAAGAACACAGCTTCCATGGGACCTGATAGTATCCCAGGCTGTATTCTGCATCATCTCCAGCAAGAACTAGCTTCGCCATTGATCACCCTATTCAACCACAGCCTAACTACAGGCTTCATTCCAGCAGAGTGGAGAACTACCATCATCATCCCTTTCCACAAAGGTGGTGCCACTACTGACCCAGGAAACTATTTCTCCATCAGCTTGACAAGTCTGATCTGTAAAGTCATGGAGCATATTATTATGGATCTCATAAACAAGGACATAGGCAATCTCCAAGCACTCGACCCCACCCAATTTGGATTTATCAGGGGCACATCTTGCCTACTGAACCTAGTTAACTTCTTTGAGACTGTCACCAAGGCCCTTGATGAGGGGAAAGTCAGTATATACAGCTTACCTTGACCTGGCCAAGGCCTTTGACACAACCCCCCCACTCGGGCATCATCGAAAAGCTAACACAACTTGGAGTTAACCCTATCTAGCCATATGGGTGGCCAACAGGTTCACAGATAAGACCCACACGCTCAAAATAGGTCCTGCCACCTCCAACATCAGACCTGTCACATTACTGGTGTTCCCCAGGATCTGTCCTGGGACTCATACTGTTTGGCATATACTTCTCAGAGGTCCAGGCAAAGATAAAGGGCCTGTGGCTAACCAAGTTTGCAGATGACTGTAAGTGGGATGCTGTCATTGACTCCCCAATTGATGTTAACATACTGCAAGAGGGTCTCACAGCTACAAATAACTGGTGCCAAAGTCATGGCCTTAAGTTAAATGCAAAAAAATATATTATCATACTATTTGGCAAAAACACGGCTTCTACTGATTACCACATCAAGGACAAACCCCTAAGCACACAACCTGTGGTTAGAGACCTGGGTACTCAGGTTAGCAACAATCTCACATTCGACCATCATGTGACGGCTGTGGTCAGAAAAGCCCTTTACTTGGTCTTATAAGTAAAGGGATTGCATCCAGAAAAAAAGAGGTTATTACCTCTCTGTACTCCTCCCTTATTAGACCTGTGATTGAATATAATGCCTGGTTTGGTATGTACCTCTCCAAACACCTCCACCAACTAGAAAGGCCACAGAAATACCTCACAAAGAAAGTCCATAGCCTCCAATACCTATCCTATGTGGACAGGCTTAAATCACTGTTAATCTACTTGTTATCATGCAGATTGCTTAGAGGTGATCTGTGTGTCGCCTGCAAGGCAATATTGGACCCTGCCCTACTAGAGATGCTCCATATCTGTATGGCTAACTCCTCGTGCATTACCCACTCGATAGGCCTAAATCTAATATGCAACATGAACAAAACCTGCTGGAGAGACAGGTTTGTCTCTCAGAGGCTGCTCTGTCTCTGGAACAGACTTCCCACACATACCAAACAGAGTATCTCACTGGCCCTCTTCATACGCAATCTTGATGAGTGGATGGGAAACCATAAATTTGTCCCAGGGGTTCTACCTTTGTCCCTCATTGACAGGGGTGACAGGTGCTGACTGAGGTTTCTTTTTGGGGATAAACTCTTGGCTAGGCTTGTAAGGGCCCCAGGGCCATTAGCCTAGTAACCTGCTATGATCCTATGAATACTGCCCTGCCAAACATAAAAAAAGACATCATCCACAAAGTGCTTAAAAAACGTTATGTTTCTAACACAAGCACTAGTGTCAGAGAATATATTCTCATCTTCCCAAGCCTGTTGTAATGTAAAAGTATTCTAACTACATGTTATTCTGTGTGTACTACTCCTTAAAGTTTGCAGCATGAACTAAAAGGTTGCTTAGGAGGGGTGGCAGTGACAGAGTGATACGTAGACTGAAAGTACCTAAGGGGCCCCGAATTTACATTTGCTGAGGGCCCCCAAAATGCTAACACTGGCCTTTCTCTGCCTAATAGTTTATCCAGAAACTTCACTCCCCCACCCCTGCACCTAGTAATGCCACTGCCTGCTGATCAGATATTTATTTTCTTTGAGGTATGTTAACTGGGTGTGCGGGCTGGTGCAGGGCCTTTTTCAGCTACTAACCAGACTATAAGGTTAGACAACATTTATACACACACACACACATATATATATATATATATATAGAGAGAGAGAGAGAGTGAGAGGCATATATGCATGACAGGCAATTATGAAACTTGAAAGCTAAAACATAGTGAGCTTGTAAACATACACCAACAGATAAGAATGAATTAATTCTTCTACTAGAAGTGACTGTTTTTGTGTTTCCCAAGACAAGAATTCCCATCCACTAATCTCGTACATTCAAAAAGTTCCAGAGTTATAGTTTACAACATTATGTTCCAGAAAAGTAACAGGTAGGATGAGGGTTAACACTCCTGTGAGGAAATATTTTATTATTATTATTATTTTTTTTTAATGAGGAAATATTTTATTGTGGCAAACTAAGGAAAGTCAGGATGGCAGACAAGCAGAAATCGCTGCACACATTAACTATAAATAAGAAATACTCACATTAACTATAATTACGAAAGTCCTGAATCATAAAGATGTGGTCAATATTTATTTAGAGGACAAGTTCAAACAATCACTTAGGTCACTTTAAGGCTAACAACAAAGAAGTATGATTTTATAGTAAAAGGCATTTGAAGTATTTAGAACATTTATGACTGTTGAAGAGTAAGTCCATGATATAGATTAACATTAAATCCTTCATGCATACAGATTAAACAAGTCTTGTTACTGAGTCTACAATGCTTTACAGAGGCTTAGAGGGAGAGGTCCGTCAATGTTTCACACCCTCAAGCTCAAATTTACATTTTCTAGTTTGGTCTTTAATAATGCCTTCTATATCAAATGAAAGGGTGGGGAAGCATGCAGTCAGTTTTGATTGTATAAGAAAGAAAAAAAAAACACTTATTTTTCCAGATGTTTCTGTAAGGAAGAAATGAACAGAAATTCTTTGTTGAAGCACTGTTGGATCTGTTACACAGAAGTCTGACTGAAATTCTATCCAGAAAAGGCAAACACTTATCTTTACATTTCACATTTCTGAATTACAGAAGTTTTCTTGATGGAAGAGTTTGCTAAAGATTTTCTGTTCTCTTGGGATATGCATAGCTTTGTTTTGTTTTTTTTTGCTCATTGTCAGATAAGTATTGCTTCCCTGCATAAATGATAGGCCATTGTAACACTCTTTACTAAGGTCTCACATGACAGTGATATAGCTTCGTAAGTTCATAGGTGTGTACTAGGCTAATGGCCATGGAGCACAAGCCTAGCCCATAGGATTACCCTGGCATTATGCCACCCGACCTTAGTTCCCAGTGCCGCTGTCAAGTAGAGCCACTGCAGTGATCCCCGGGGTAAATTTTCTATTTCCCATCCACTCATCAAGATTTCTCTTGAAGACGGCCAGTGAGGTCCTCTGTTTGACATGTACGGGAAGTCTATTCCATAGCATGGGCAGTCTCTGGGTTATGAACCTATCCCTCCAGCACATTCTGTTGATTGTCGTAATGAGGTTGAGGTCTCTGGAGCGTGTGGATTGGGATTTCTTTAGATGTGGCATTTCTAACAGAGCTGGCTTTGTGAGTCAAGCAGAGATTGCCTCTAAGTAGGCAATATGAGACAGAGAATAGTTGGAGTTTTTTGAGTCTGTCCATATAGGACAAGTGTTTAAGGCCTAGAAATCTCTTTGTGAGGTACTTTTGCAGCCTCTCCTGTTCTTGCAGGTGTCTAGTGAGGTACATGCCAAATGGGGCATTGTATTCGATGATTGGCCTAATGAGGGAAAAATAGAGGAAGACAATGATTTCTTTCTTCCTGGATGCAAAACCCTTAGTAATGAGATGTGCCACATAGAAGGGCTTTCTGACCACAGTGGCAATTTGGTGGTCAAAAGAGAGGTTGCTGTCAACCTGTGTTCCCAGATCTCTTAAACGCCTTCTGTATTCAGTGGACTACCATCAATGTGGCAATTCATGAGAACCGGGTTTTTCCCAAAGGGGATGAGGACGCATTTTTTGGCATTGAGCTTAAGGCCATGGTTCTGACACCAGTCGTTCATCTCAGTGAGGTCTTTCTGTAGGATGTCAACATCACTTGGGGAGTTAATAATAGCTCCCAACTTGCTGTGAACTTTGTCAGCCAGAGTCCCTTCATGTTGGCCTGGACTTCAGAGAAGTATATACCAAACAGGAGAGGACACAGGACTGAACCCTGTGGGACTCCACTCATGACTGGTCGGCAGTCTGACTTGGAGTCAGCTACTTTCACACTGTAGGTTCTATCTGTGAGCCAGTTTGCAACCCACCTAGTGATATAGGGGTTGATGCCTAGCTTACTGAGTTTTTCTATGATTCCCAAGTGGGGAATGGATTCAAAGGCCATGGCCCGATCAAGGTAGGCTATATGTGAACCACCTTGCCTTCATCCACAGCTCTGGTGACTGACTCAAAGAAGTCGACCAAGTTGAGCAGGCATGATCTACCCTTCACAAAACCAAACTGTGTGGAATCCAAAGTTTGGAAATTCCCTATATCCTTGTTTATTAGGTCCATGATGCGTTCCATAGCTTTGCATATCAGACTCATTAGGCTAATGGGGCGATAGTTCCCAGGGTCTGTAGTCGCTCCTCCTTTGTGGAGAGGGATGACTGTAACAGTGCACCATTCGGTAGGGACAAAGCCTGAGGTGAGGCTGTGATTGAACAGGGCACACAGGTGAGGTGTCATTTCACTCTGTAGTTCATGTAGAACACAGCCAGGGATATTGTTAGGGTCTATATCAGCATCTCGAATGCTGACAATATTGAATTTGATATTGTCGCATCGAGAATGTCGAAAGGGCAGAATATCGAATGGGTAAACGGAAATCTCCGTAAGGGGAGATTACTGTTTACTTCAATGTAGTGTGGTCTCGGAGTTAGTATATTTAAGTAGTGGGGGGAGTGGAGGGCACAGCCCCCCACATTGGGGGTGCAGGGGGGCTTGCCCCTCCTGCCTACACCCTTTAGTATTTTTTTTTTGGGGAGGTTATTTTTTTACCGGCATTCGAAAATGTAATAGGTCGATCATTTCAGTTTGACTTTTAGTGATTCGACCTATTGCATTTTTGAAATGCTGATATAGACCCTATTGTCAGGTCCCATAGAAGCTGTATTCTTGGCCTTGGACAGTGCTGTTTTAACCTGTGCAGCAGTAATGCTGTGTTCCTGGCAATCTACTGTTAATGTGATAGGTCCTTTGGGAGGGGAGAGAGGGGTAAAGTTGGCACTGAATCTGTCGGCCAGTATATTGGCAATATCTGTTGGCTCAGTATAGGAGGTACCCTTGTGCAGTAGCTCAGAGCAAATCTGGGTATTGCCATGGAGATTCTTTACATAACTATAGAAGGCCTTGTAGTTGTCTTTACTATCTGTTGCAATTCTGTTTTTGGATCTAGCTTTAGAGGATTTGATGAGGGCTCTCAACTTTTTGTTGAGGCTGATAAGGGAGTTTTTAAAGTCTTGGGACTTCACCTTATTCCGCATCAGTTTCTTCCTTCTGTTGTAAAGTTTGTTTATGACAGGGGACCACCAGATTGGCTTCCTATTTTTGGAGGAGAGCGTCTTGGTTCTACTGGGTATGGCGAGATCCATGCATTTGTGTACGTGTTCGTACAGTGCATTGGTTTATGATTCAGCAGTCATGCAACTATTCTGCATTTGCATGGGTGCTGTGAAGCTAGCCACCTCTGTTTTAAGGAGCTCAAAGTTAGCTTTGGAGAAGTTTTTCATGGTGGTTACCTTTGTGGGGGTGTTGGGTGGGATGTGGATTTCCAAGGTGATTCATTTGTGGTCGGATCTAACTAGGGAGGAGTTTACTATTGGTGTAGAGCAACAGTTGCCCATGTTAGTAATGACCAGGTCAAGGATGTTGCTACCTCTAGTGGGGTTAAGAACGAGCTGGTCCAGGGCATTGGAAATAATGAATTCCAGGAAACTTTGGACATGTGTATTGGTACATGAGTAGTTTTCCCACTTAATGGAGGGGTAGTTGAAGTCACCCAGTATGAGAGTGTTAGGTTGGACCAACGTGGAGTGTGAGTCTTGGGACATGGTTGGGTGACCTACAGCAGGCTACGACCTGAATCGCTGTCTTACCCAATGTTAGCTGCACCTGAAATATCTCTGATGTGTTATGTTGGGCTACCAGACTGGAGGTGTGGGTATCCTTTATGAATATGGAAACACCACTGCCTTTGGAGCTTTGGTCCAAGTTCTGGGACTGAAAGGTGTGGAATGAGTTATAGCCTGGGAGTGCAGGGGTGCTTTCTGCTACCTTGAACCAGGTCTCTATTACAGCACAAATGTCGATGTTCTCCATTTTAAGGAGTGCTTTGAGTGAGTGCATTTTGAAATTTAGACTTCTAGCCTTGAGCAGCATGACCCTCAGACTGCATTTGTTTGTAGCTGTTATGGTGGTAATTTGGTGTTTTGAAGGCCGCTTAAAAAAGGCACTATAGGGGTGGCAAGAGCCTTGGCCAGTATCCAGAACCCAAGGATGACAGATGCAGGCCATCTATAATAAAGCATCGAGGTCTGTCAATTATCTCATCCCAGACAGACAGATAATGGATCCCCTTAGAATGACACCAGAAACTTAACCAGTAGTTGAAATCAATCATTTTCTGCTTGCACTGTGGGATCATTCTGGGTGATGGTAGGATGCTGCTCAGGGATAGGGTCATACCCGCCTGGGATACATAATCCAGGAGGTCCTCCATGTCTCTTTTCATGTAGTCCAGGGAGGTACATCTCAGGTCATTCACACCCACATGTACAATGACAGAGTCATATTTGTACCTGTTGTTGAGAGACCTGAGTGCATGCATTATGTGGTGGATCCTGGCACCTGACAGGCAGCTGACTGTTACTTTCTCCTTACTCAACCTAGTGAGTGGGACATCAGTGTGCCTCATGATCAAGTCACCTATGATATGTAAAATTATGGAGTGAATGTGCAGTTTAAACACCATTAATTTTAGAAGGGCCATACCCCTGTCTTGATCACACATCTGTGAGAGGACCACTCTTTGAATACCCAGGTACCCTGGATCTAGGAGTTCATATGAACTCTACAGACATAATTCAGTGAGAATTTGTCAGGAGTTGAGACTAAACTTGTGGGGAAAATAGCATGCCTAGTGAAAGGTTTTGAGGTTGTGCCCATGTTAAATTTTTCACAATCACTGGTAGAACTTCAAAACAAATTTCAAATGATACACTGATAGCTCCTAGAAAGAATACAGCAGAAAGTCACCAGAAAGATACATGGTATGGACTGAAAGGATGTGACCAGAGACAAGAGGAACTGGAGCTCTTCTCACTCTAGACTAGAAGAGATGCATGATATTGATGCACAAGACACTGTCATAAAAATGTGAAGGCATCCTCCTTAATAGGAAGGGCAAAGAGGGAAGAAGTGGGACAGGTAACACAATGTAGGGATTAATTACTCCATGAATCTTCAAAAGTGCTTTTCCACATAGAGGATTATGGATCCATGGAATGAACTACTGAATGGGTGCCGGAGAGGGAATACACAGAGGCATTCTAGATGGATACAGTATGTGTTTTGTTGGGACAAGCTGGCTCACAAACACTCCTGCTCTACAGGGGATCGCCTGCAACTATCTTACTAAGGCTTTTGCATTCTGGCTAAAACATTGTCTGCCTCTGTAGTGTTTGCTGTAAAGATTGATAATCTCTTACCTTTGGCTCCACATTATCTTGGCTTTTTCAAAGTTATGACATGCATTCTTAACTTTGTAAACTTCTTTTAAAGGGTAATCCTAACAGTTGATGGTGGATATGTGGTGCAGCCTAATGAAAAAATAAATAAACAAACAAATAAACAGCATTTAGACAGTGGAAATTACAAGTACATATATTTGGTGGTCCCAACAGAAAACATAGACCAGTTTTGCTGACTAAATGAGCTTCATCGCTTAAACCAATCCAAGTTTATAATGCATTTTTATACAACCAAAAGACATTGTGATATGCTTTTTATGTGATATTTGTGGCAAAATCAAACATGGAAACATGAACTGGAACTAGGGATATATAATGAACCAAAAAACACAAAATCTTGTGAGGAGCAGCAATCACAATTCCGATAGTAATATCACAACTTCAAAAAATGAGCCAAACATTAAAGCTCAAATCCTTTATTCACAGTTAAGCGTTTTCGTCCCTTAAATTACAGAGACTTCATCAGAACTAAATTCAAATATATTAAAAATGCCTTTTAATAGTGAAATTAAAAGGTGTGACCAACTACCAATAAAACAATTAAACCTTGACTGGCATTCAATATAAAAACCTTGTTAAAGGTAAAAGTACATAAATACCTATGTATAACAAATATATATAACATATAAATATGTGTATAAAAACCTATATATGTTAAAAATAATAAAAATAATTTAAATAGCCACTTACACTTCCAAATGTTTTAACTTTAAAACCGGACTGATGGAACAACATTCATTTAATCCTGGAAAATGTGTAGCATTGAGTTTAAGCTGCCATTTTAATTCACTGTTCAAGTGTTCATCAGTTATAAAACCCTGCAAATCTTTTTAAACTTGTTCTATAACAATAAATTTAAATGAATGCAATGGACACTCTAAAATATGCCTGCACAGGGCATTAGTGTTTCTACACTTCTTGATTTCTAACAAATGTTCATACATTCTTTCTTTAAGTTTCTTGGATGTTTTGCCCACATAAAATGCAGAGCAAGAGACACAGCAGGCTAAATAAACCACTTGAGAGGACTCACATGTATAATATCCATTCCTTTTATATGTTCTTTCTCTAATAAGGACATTATCCTTATTCATAATATGTGGGCACTGAGAACAGTGCCCACATTTAAACATACCCTGTGTCCTAGTCATACTGGTATCGGGTTGTTCTAGTAAATGTTTAAAGGATCTATCCTTTCTACACACTGAATGGGGCTTATCCCCAAGTAACTTAAACAACTGACTGTCAGTGGAAAAAATTACCCAATTCTTCTCTAATATGTCAGAAATATTGTAGCTGTCTAAAGAAAAAGTTGAAATAAACAACTTTCGATTTTCCATATTGTTGGTATAAAAGAACCCATGAAGTGTATACACCATTACTGGCCAGACCAATGCTGGAAAGTGATAAGCGGAGTGCATACACCATTACTGGTTAGACCAATGCTGGATAGTGATAGGAGGAGTGTCTACACCATTACTGGTGAGACCAATGCTGGATAGTGACAGGCGGTGTGTATACACCGTTACTGGTTAGACCAATGCTGGATAATGATAGGCGGAGTGTATACACCATTAGTGGTTAGAACAATGCTGGATAGTGATAGGAGGAGTGTCTACACCATTAGTGGTTAGAACAATGCTGGATAGTGATAGGCAAAGTGTATACACCATTACTGGCTAGACCAATGCTGGATAGTGATAGGCGAAGTGTATACACCATTACTGGCTAGACCAATGCTGGATAGTGATAGGCGGAGTGTATACACCATTACTGGCTAGACCAATGCTGGATAGTGATAGACGGACTGTATACACCATTACTGGTTAGACCAATGCTGGATAGTGATAGGCGGAGTGTATACATCATTACTGGTTAGACCAGTGCTGGATAGTGATAGGCAGAGTGTATACATCATTACTGGGTAGACCAATGCTGAGTAGTGCTAGGCGGAGTGTATACACCATTACTGGTTAGACCAATGCTGGATAGTGATAGGTGGAGTGTATACACCATTACTGGTTAGACCAATGCTGGATAGTGATAGGAGGAGTGTCTACACCATTACCGGTTAGACCAATTCTGGATAGTGATAGGCAGAGTGCATACACCATTACTGGCTAGACCAATGCTGGATAGTGATAGGCGGAGTGTATACACCATTACTGGCTAGACCAATGCTGGATAGTGATAGGAGGAGTATATATACCATTACTGGCAAGACCAATGCTGTGATAAGCGGAGTGTATACACCATCACTGGCTAGACCAATGCTAGATAGTGATAAGCGGAGTGTATACACCATTACTGGCTAGACCAATGCTGGATAGTGATAGGCGGAGTGTATACACCATTACTGGTTAGACCAATGCTGGTTAGTGATAGAAGGAGTGTCTACACCATTACTGGTTAGACCAATGCTGGATAGTGATAGAAGGAGTGTCTACACCATTACTGGTTAGACCAATGCTGGATAGTGATAGGCAGAGTGTATACACCATTACTGGCTAGACCAATGCTGGATAGTGACAGGCGGAGTGTATACACCATTACTGACTAGACCAATGCTGGATAGTGATAGGCATGACAGTAACACTTTTAATAGTGCAACAAACATGTTAACTAACAATATTAGTTATTAGAAGGAAGTATGATTAAAATTATTTTTACACCTTTTTTGTGGTTGAGGTTCTAAATTTTGTTTCACCTGAGGAGTGACATAGCATGGGACCTTGGTAGTGTTTGGTTCCAGATTTGTGGACAACATTTCTTTTCTATGTACATTGAATAGGACCTCATTATATATCAGTATTAAGCATAATCACAGCTTGGAGACATTTAAATATTGGTTGGAACAAGTGGCTATATATTCTTTTGAATTTAATGACTTCTTGGTTTAATCAATTTAATTGTGTTTAATCAAAAATGTATGTCACTACAGGGAGGAATGTTATTTGCAGCTCATGGGCACTGCCATAGGGTCATCTTTTGTCTTGATACACACAGATGTTTTTATCAGCTGCTTTCAGGAATTGTACATTTATAATGCCAACAACAAATGTTTTTTGTTATACCTCATATTACTGTGGAGACAATATTTTGATGATTGTCATATGGTATGGTCAGGGACAAGAGAGAATCTCCAGGATTTTTAATCTTGCATCAGTCACACCAGAGTGGACACTGACTTCACATTACATGTGCAGGATGTTTATTATAGATTTTTTGGATGTAACCATTGCAAGTCTGATAGACAGTACAATGCAAGCCTCTTTATATTGCAAACCATTTTCTAGAAATTCTTTGTTGCTGGCAACTAGTTGTCATCCATGCCATATGAAAAACAGGGTTCCCAAATCACAATTCATTAAATGCATATGTTCACCTGAAGATGATTAGAAGATGAAACCTATATATCTAAGTCATGTTTTTTTCACAGAGGTAATAAAATGGATGTGTTGGAAAATTAGAACAAGGACGTAGGTTCTATTTTCATGGTGACTCTACTGCAACAGATTGTTCCATCATCTCCCTTATAGAGGTTTACAATCACATTTGGGTCCAGTACCAATAATCTCAAGACAGTGCTATGAACCTTTAGGCACATACTTCAGAATGATCATAGGATCATAGGAGGTTACTAGGCTAATGGCCCTGGGGCCCTTACAAGCCTAGCCAAGAGTTTATCCCCAAAAAAGAAAGCTCAGTCAGCACCTCTCACTCCTGTCAATGAGGGGCAAAGGTTTAAACCCTGGGACAAATTTGTGGCTTCCCATCCACTCATCAAGGTTGCACTTGAAGAGGGTCAGCGAAGTACTCTCTTTGACATAAGTGGGAATTCTATTCCAGAGACGGGGCAGCATCTGGGACAGAAACCTGTCTCTCCAGCAAGTTTTGTTAATATTGCATATTAGATTTAGGCCTTTCAAGTGGGTAATGCACAAGGAGTTAGACTTACGGATATGGAGCATCTCTAGTAGGGTATGGTCTAATATTGCCTGGTAGGCGAGACCCAGATCCCCTCTGAGGAATCTGTATGATACCGAGTAGAGCGAAAGTGATTTCAGCCTGTCCAACATAGGACAGGTGTTGGAGGCCATGGATTCTCTTTGTGAGGTACTTCTGTGGCCTTTCCATTTGGCACAGGTGTTTGTAGAGGTACATACCAAACAGGGTGTTATACTCAATTACAGGCCTAATGAGGGAGGAGTACAGAGAGGTAATTACCTCCTTTTTTTCTGGATGCAATCCATTTACTTATGAGATGAACCAGGTAAAAGGCTTTTCTGACCACTGCAGCTACATGATGGTTAAATGCGAGATTGTTGTCAACCTGAATACCCAGGTCTCTCACCACAGGTTGTGTACTTAGGGGGTTGATGTTGATGTGAAAATCAGTAGGGGCCATGTTTTTGCCAAATGGTATGATAATACATTTTTTGTATTTAACTTAAGGCCTTGACTTTGGCACCAGTCATTTGTTGCTATGATACCCTTTTGCAGCATGTTAACATCATTTGAGGAGTCAATGACAGCACCCAACTTACAGTCATCTGCAAACTTGGTCAGCCACAGGACCTTTGTCTTTGCCTGGACCTCTGAGAAGTAGATGCCAAACAGTAGGGGTCCCAGGACAGATCCCCGGAGAACACCACTAGTGACAGGTGTGCTGTCAGAGGTGGTGGCACCTATTTTGACCTTGTGGGTCCTATCAGTGAATCTGTTGGCCACTCACCTGATGAGATAGGGATTTAGTTGTATCTGTTTGATGATGCCCGAGTGGGGGATTGTGTCAAAGGCCTTGGCCAAGTCAAGATAAGCTGTATTTACTGACTTTCCCTCATCCAGGGCCTTGGTGACAGTCTCAAAGAAGTCAACCAGTTTCAACAGGCAAGATCTGATCCTGATATATCCAAACCGGGTGGGGTCAAATGCTTGGAAGTTGCCTATGCCTATGTCCTTGTTTATGAGATCCATAATAATATGCTCTATGGCTTTACAGATCAGATTTGTCAAGCTAATGGGACGATAGTTTCCTGGGTCAGTAGTGGCACCACTATTGTGCAAGGGGATGACAATGGAGGTTCTCCAGTCTGCTGGAATAAAGCCTGTACCTAGGCTGTGGTTGAATAGGGTGCTGAATGGCGAAGCCAGTTCTTGCTTGAGATGGTGCAGAATACACGCTGGGATACTATCAGGTCCCATGGAAGCTGTGTTCTTTGCCTTGGATAGGGCCTTTAACCTTGATTTACGGAGATGTGAGGTGCGGGACAAGTATCAGGAATGTCGAATGGACCTTTGGTGGGGGATGGGGGTGAGTTTGCACTGAACCTATCAGCTAGCAGGTTGGCTAAGTCAGCAGGATCAGTGTAAGTGGTACCATTAAGTACTAATTTGGAACAAATCTGGGGTTTGCCATGGAGGTTCCTGACTTAGCTGAAGAAGGCTTTGTGGTTTCCCTTATTTTTGGAGGCTAGTTTCAATTCATAATGGCCTTTGGAGGTGTTCATCATAATTTTTTTACAATCTATATCATCTGGTCCTGAAAATTTACCTACCATAAAGGAAAGAATTTACATTAGTAATTGGGGAAGCATAAGTATTAAAACCCCCTCTTTGGTGGGCAGGGGAAACCAAAAACAGTCAAAGGATATTTTCTGTGTGGTAACTGCAATGTTTGCCATTACACTGTCAAAACAAAGTTCTGTATGCATTTATTTATTTATATTTTTTTACTGGGTAGTGCACTGATCCCATTGGACCATTTGCAAGCACAGCCCAGAGAAGAAAACATATTTACAGGTAAAAGGATATGCTAAAAAACAAGTATACATATATATATATATATATATATATATATATATATATATATATATATATTTACAGTCTATGCAACAGCATTTAATTCAAGAAGCAGTTTACAATGTCAAAACATAGATGGAAAAATGGAATTATGCTTATCAGAGATTTATGGAAAAGATATAGTCATAATGACTGAGGTGGCGTATGCTACAGGGATAGCAGCATATCATTATATAGACAGATATGAAGATATTAGAATAGGCAAGTGATAATATTTGCAGGAAAAGTACCATGGGGAAAGGACAGAGAAAAGGTGAGAGAGAGGTATGCAGAAGGAAGAAGAGTAGAAATGAGAAGTATGAGAGACTTCTATAGCTATATCAAAAACCTCAAAGGCAATACCCAGATTTGCTCTGAGTTATTGCACAACGGCACCTCCTATACTGAGCCAACAAATATAGCCAACATACTGTCCGACAGATTCAGTGCCAACTTTACTCCCCCCCCAAGGGCCCTATCACAATACCAGATGAAAGCCTGGTACCATCCGTTTCTGCTGCACAGGTAAAAGCTGCATTGTCCAAAGCCAAGAATACACCGTCCATGGGACCTGATAATATCTCTGGCTACATCCTACATGAGCTACAAAATGAACTGGCACCACATCTGTGTGCCCTGTTCAATATCAGCCTTAACTCAAGCTATGTCCATAACAAATGGCGCACTGCTACAGTCATCCCGCTCCATAAAGGGGGAGCAACTACAGACCCTGGGAACTATCGCCCCATTAGTCTGACAAGCCTGGTATGTAAAGCTATAGAGCGCATCATCATGGACCTGCTTAACAAAGATATAGGCAATCTCCAAACTCTTCTCCCACACAGTTTGGTTTTGTCAAGGGGAGATCCTGCCTGCTTAACCTGGTTGACTTCTTCGAGGCAGTCACCAAGGTTGTGGATGAGGGTAAGGCAGTGCATACATCCTACCTTGACCTGGCCAAGGCCTTTGATACAATTCCTCACTCAGGTATCATTGATCAACTCACCAAACTAGGCATCAATACTTACATCACTAGGTGGGCTGCAAATTGGCTCACAGACAGGACTCGCAGAGTGAAAATTGCAGATTCCATGTCAGACTGTTGATCAGTCACGAGTAGAGTCTCACAGGGCTCGGTCCTGGGCCCTCTCCTGTTTGGCATCTACTTCTCAGAAGTCCAGGACAACACAGAAGGACTCTGGCTGACCAAGTTCGCTGATGACTGCAAGCTAGGAGTCACTATCAACTCCCCAAGTGATGCAGACATCCTACAAAAGGGCCTCTCTGAGACCAATGACTGGTGTCAGAACCATGGCCTGAAGCTTAACGTCAAAAAATGTGCTATCATCCCCTTTGGAAAAACCTCAGCTCCCATGAATTACCATGTTGATGGGAGCCCACTGAACACTGAAGGGGCCATAAGAGATCTGGGCACCCAGGTTGACAGCCACCTCACCTTCAACCACCACATTACCACTGTGGTCAGAAAGTCGTTCTACATGGCACATCTTATAACCAAAGCTTTTGCATCCAGGAAGAAAGCGGTCATCATCCCTCTCTACTCATCCCGCATTAGACCAGTCATCGAATATAATGCCCCGTTTGTCATGTACCTGACCAGACACCTACAATACCTAGAGAGGCCACAAAAGTACCTCACAAAAAGAATCCTAGGCCTTAAATACATGTCCTACATGGACAGACTCAAGAAACTTCAGCTGTTCTCAGTCTCTTATCATTTACTTAGAGGTGATCTCTGCTTGTCTTACAAAGCCATGTCCGACCCAGCCCTACTTGAAATGCTACACCTAAAAAAATCCCAATCTCCCCATGCCACACACTCCAGAGATCACAGCCTCATTACCACAATTAATTGAACATGCTGGAGGGACAGATTCATCTCCCAAAGACTGCCCATACTCTAGAATAGGCTTCCCTTTCATGTCAAGCAGAGCACCTCACTGGCCCTTTTCAAGAGAAATCTTGACGAGTGGATGGGTAACAGAAAGTTCACTCCAGGGATCATTCCAGTTGCACTACTGGATATGGGCACTGTGAACTAACATCGGGTGGCACGGTACCTGGGCAATATTTTTTGGGCTAGGCTTGTAAAGGCTCCAGGGCCATTAGCCTAGTACACACCTAGGAACCTTTAAACCTATGTATAGAAGGAAATAGACATTATCTAATTGTACAGTCTCGTATTTTAAAAGTTTCTTTTCAAAAGGTTTTAATTTACTAGGAAAAAGTTCTACTTACATCTAACAACACATAGCACTTGAAAACCAAAATGCGACCTGTTTAACCAAGAATTAATGTCCCCACGACTGTTTAATATGCGCTGTGAATCCAAACTCCCATTAGCTACTTGTTGGGTACGTTTACTGTCTTTGTTTGACTCACTAACTCACAGTGCATCAGGCAATCCATTTCTCAGGGTGGGAATTGCTCCAAAATATCTTACAACCATTAAAATTTATTTATTGTTCGTATATGTATTAGGTATGGCATTATATTGTGCTCAATAATTTATGAGCAAATGTGATTTGTTAACAATGTCACATGATTTAATTAATTGGTTTATAAATTAGCTTTATTGTTGATTTTGAATTAGTTCTGATGAAGTCCTGGTTCAATGGATGGGACGAATGCACTTAACTTGTGCATATGATTAAAATTATTTTTACAAGGTTTTTGTGCTTGAGGTACTGTTTCTCAGTTTTATTTCACCTGAGGAGTGACATAGCGTGGGACCTCGGTTGTGTTTGCTTCTTGGTTTTATATTCTCTGAGGTACTGTCATTGTTTTTGGTTATTGGTTTCATCTACAAATCTGCCATTTACTGTGAAAAAAAAAATGTTTTATCTTGTATTGTTGAGGTAATTTTACCCAGCAGAGTTTCATGAAGCATGCTAAATAATTTGAGTAAAAAAAAAAAACATGACAAATAATTGGAACTATACAAGATAAAACATTTTTTTTCACAGTAAATGGCAGATTTGTAGATGAAACCAATAACCAAAAACAATGAGAGTACTCAAACCTTCATAATGTCTCTTCGCAATATCCTCACGATTCTTCTAGTACTAACCCTAGTTGTCATCCCACATATACTGACAATGTACGAGAACCAGTCTAGCCTTGGTTTTCAGTACCCAAAATTTCACACAATCTTCCCTTCCACTACTGAATAAACATGATTACTTCTCTACACCCCTCTTAACCAACTCAGCTACCCCCACATATCTCTACCTAACCAGATCTGTTTATACATCCCCAAAAACAAAAGATTACCATAAACTCCTACTCAAAATACTAAAATTTGCAGTTAATCTGCATCACAATCTCACAAAGTCTGGCGACATCCACCCTAACCCCGGTTCTGCCCCCACAGGTATACCAAGCTCTTACTCCAGTAATCCTACCAGCTTCCTTCTGTCTAATAGGCCCCACAACTCATTACTAGCCTGTCATCGTAATATTAGAAGCCTCATCATCTTCTTTCGGCTGTTCCCGTTAGGGGACGCCACAGCGGATCATCTGTTTCCATTTCTTCCTGTCCTCTGCATCTTGCTCTTTCACACCAACCGCCTGCATTTCCTCTCTCACCACATCCATAAACCTTATCTTAGGCCTTCCTCTTTTCCTCTTACCTGGCAGCTCCATCCTTAGCATCCTTTTCCCAATATACCCAGCATCCCTCCTCAGCACATGTCCAAACCAATGCAATCTCACCTCTCTGACTTTGTCTCCAAACCATCCAACCTGAGCTGACCCTCTAATATACTGATTCCTAATCCTGTCCATCCTAGTCACACCCAGTGCAAATCTTAACATCTTTAACTCTGCCACATCCAGCTCTGACTCCTGCCTTTTTGTCAATGCCACCGTCTCCAACCCATATAACCAAAGCTGGTCTCACTACCCTCTTGTAGACCTTCCCTTTCTCTCTTACTGGTACCAGTCTGTCACAAATCACTCCTGACACTCTTCTCCACCCATTCGACCCTGCCTGCACTCTCTTCTTCACCTCTCTTCCACACTCACCATTACTCTGAACTGTTGATCCCAAGTACTTAAACTCATCCACCTTTACCAACTCTACTCCTTGCATCCTCACCATTCCTCTACCCTCCCTCTCATTTACACACATATATTCTGTTTTAGCCCTGCTGACCTTCATTCCTCTCCTCTCTAAAGCATATCTCCATCTCTCCAGGGTCTCCTCAACCTGGTCCCTACTCTCACTACAGATCACTATGGCATCTGCAAATATCATAGTCCACGGGGCCTCCTGTCTGATCTCATCTGTCAACCTGTCCATCACCACTGCAAATAAGAAAGGGCTCAGAGCTGATCCTTGATGTAATCCCACCTCCACCTTAAACGTATCTGTCACTCCCACCGCAGTCCTCACCAATGTCACACTACCCTCGTACATATCCTGTACCACTCTTACATACTTCTCTGCCACTCCCGACTTCCTCATACAATACCACAACTCCTCTCTAGGCACCCTGTCATATGCTTTCTCTAAGTCCACAAAGACACAATGCAACTCCTTCTGACCTTCTCTGTATTTCTGCAACAACACTCTCAGAGAAACATTACATCTGTAGTACTCTTTCCTGGCATGAAACCAAACTGCTGATCACTAATCATCACCTCCCTTCTTAACCTAGCTTCTACTACTGTTTCCCATAACATCAAGCTGTGACTGATCAGTTTTATACCTCTGTAGTTACTGCAGTTCTGCACATCACCCTTATTCTTAAAGATAGGTATCAAAACACTTTTTCTCCACTCCTCAGGCATCCTCTGACTTTCCAAAATTTCATTAAACAATCTGGTTAAAAATTCCACTGGCATTTTTCCTAAGCACCTCCATGCTTCCACTGGTGTGGATCTGGGCCAACAGCTTTTCCACTCTTCATCCTCTTCATAGCTGTCCTTACTTCCTCCTTGCTAATCTGTTTCACTTCCTGATTCACTATCCCCACATCATCCAACCTTCTCTCTCTCTCATTCTCTTCATTCATCAGCCCTTCAAAGTACTCTTTCCATCTACTCAATACACTCTCCTCGCTTGTGAGTACGTTTCCCTCACTATCCTTTATCACCCTTACCTGCTGCACATCTTTCCCAGCTCTGTCCCTCTGTCTAGCCAATTGGAACAGGTCCTTTTCTCCCTCTTTAGTGTCCAGTCTCTCATACAACTCTCCATATACCTTATCCTTAGCCTTTGCCACCTCTCTCTTTTCCATGCGCATATGAATATTAGAAGCCTAAACAATAAAATTTATGACCTGCATGCCCTCTTAGCTGTCTACTCCCCAGACATACTTTGTCTCACAGAAACCTGGCTGAAACCAGCAACTAAAGATAATAAGGTTACACCTCCAGGTTATCAGATACTTAGACAGGACAGAACTAAAAGGAAAGGTGGTGGAGTTGCTGTTCTATATAAATTGAATCTAAAAAAGTCACTACAGATGTTCTACAACCACCCCAAGATAGCAACACAGAAATCCTAATTACCAAACTCCAAATCAATAAAAACAAATGCAGGTACATTGTCTGTCTATATTCCCCCAGGTAAAAATACCAGCACCCTAGAAGACATCTTACAATGGTTATATAATAACTACCCCCAAGAAACCATTGTTCTTGGGGACTTCAATATAGTCTGGAACTCATGTTCCGCTGCTGCACCCACCACCCATATCAACCTGTATGGGTTTTCTCAGGTGATTACTTCTCCCACCAGACTTAATAAAAACAATAATAAAGAAAGCACCCTAGAATGGATACTTGTGAACAGTCTTCCCGAATTATATAACTGCGGGACTCTACCTGATGACATAAGCGACCACTGCCTCACATATATAATTAAGCTCAAGACAGACAACTCCCAAGTACCTTCCTTTAAAACAATAAGATCTAGCAAAAAATTCAACCTCACCAACTTTCATAATGAGCTCAAGGCTTGCAAATGGTCGCCCCTAAAGGTACTCCCACTGGATGATGCAGTGGAATACTTCAATAACAGATTCCTTGCCATCCTTGACTCCCACACCCCCACCCGCACCATCAGAACCAAAACAAAGTCAGCACCATGGCTGACAAAAGACACTAAATCTAAAATAATACTCCAAAACAAAGCTTGAGCAACCTGGCGTGCCACCAAAGACCCTCAACATTATCTTAGTTATAGGCAATTAAGAAGCAATACCAAAAAATCTATTATCCTAGACAAGAAAAACTGCTACCACCATTTACAACGAAAAAAAACATAACAATCCTCGAAAATTCTGGGCTGGATTAAATAAGCTACTTCACCCAGGACATACTCCTACACCCTGTCCTCTAACTCCTAATAAGAAGTCACCAGAAAACAGTGCGATCTCCTTCAATAGCTTCTTCACAGAAACCATCAAGATCCTGGCCAACCACCTCGTGCCCCCCTCTTCCTACCTGGTCAATAAGAAAGCTAACACCACCCCCTCCTTTAGCTTCCAACCTGTTCCTACCTCTCTCATCCGTTGTCTTATCAAATACTAAAGCCCACCACTGTAGCTGCTGACCTCCTCCCAGGAGAATACTTGCAAAAGGCTGCTGACATCATAGACTACCCAATTTCAATACTAATAAATAGAACATTATCCGAAGCCTCTGTCCCATCAATTTGAAAAGTTTCTCATGTTATACCATTACATAAAGGTGGAAGCTCTACAGAACTATCTAATTATAGACCCATCGATATTCTAGCTCCACTAGCTAAAATAATGGGAAAATGTATCCAGAAACAACTTATGAACCACCTTGTAGAAGGCAAGCTACTGGCTGTATCTCAGCACGGCTTTAGACCTTTTCACAGCACCACCTCAGCTCTTCTGTCCTTCACCAATGTAATCAACCATAACCATAATAGTAATCTACTCTCTTCTGCTCTCTTTCTTGATCTATCTAAGGCATTCGACATGGTCAACCATCAGTTACTCCTACAGACCCTAAATAGCTTCTCCCTTGACTCCCACTCTCTACTATGGTTTCAGTCCTATCTAACTAGATGCTAACAGGCAGTCCTATGGCAAGGAAAGCTATCATCCTGTCTACCCATCTCCTTAGGAGTCCCCCAGGGCTCAATACTAGGACCCCTTTTATTCTCCATGTTTGTTAATAACCTCTACACTGTTATTCCCAAGGCTATATGTATTCAGTAAGCAGATGACTCCACGTTGATCTGCTCGGTTTCCTTGCAATCTAATCTGCTTTCCTTAACCCAGAGTACCTTCAATACTGTTGAATATTGGCTTACTAATAGCTGTCTGCTAGTAAACCCCAAAAAAAAACAAAGCTGCTTCTCTTTGCACCCACTCGTAGGTCCAACCCTCCAACAATGACCATTACATCTAACAATGGGACCATTATCTTCCCTGCTGCTCAAACCAAACTCCTGGCAGTCACAACAGACAATAATCTTACATATAGGTTCATAGGTTCATACTAGGCTATCTGCCCTAGGGCAGCCTAGCCAGAGTGTGTTTGGCTTTCGCCACCCATTTTAAATTAATTTTGCTATGCCCTTTTTCGAGGTTAGTATACTGTGCCTCTGTCTAACAGTGACACAGAAGTGATAACCGGGGTAAACCTATGATCTCCCATCCACTCATCAAGATTCTTCTTGAAGAGAGTCAATGAGGGACTCTGCCTAACCTGGACTGAGATTTTATTCCAGAGTGAAGGGAGCCTCTGGGTTATGAATCTGTCCCTCCAGCATGTCCTATTTATTTCAGTGCTGAGGTTCAAGTCTCTCGAGCACGTAGCTCAATGGGATTTGGATTTTCTGAGGTGCAGCATGTCCATTAATTCCGGGTTGGACATGGCTTTATACGTCAGGCACAGATCGCCTCTGAGCAGGCGGTATGCCACTGAGTAGAGCTGGAGTTTCTTTAACCGGGCAGCGTATGGCATCTGTTTGAGCCCTTTGATCCTCTTGGTGAGGTACTTTTGGGGTCTTTCCAGTTGCTGCAGGTGTCTGGTAAGGTACATCCCAAAAGGGGCATTGCACTCAATTATGGGCCTGATGAGGGATGAGTAAAGAGGCACGATGACCTCCCCTGATCTAGATGTGAATCCCTTCATGATTAAGTGGGCTATATAAAATGTTTTTCTAACCACTTTGGCCACGTGTTTGTCAAATGAGAGATTGCTATCAACTTGGGTCCCCAGGTCCCTAATTACTTCTTCTGTACTTAATGGATTACCACCTATGTGGTAATTTGTGGGCACTTTGTTTTTGCCAAAGGGGATGACTATACACTTTTTGGTGTTTAGCTTGAGGCCATGGCTCTGGCACCAGTTGTCTGTTTCTATGAGGCCCTTTTGGAGGATGCTTGTGTCAGCTGGAGAGTCGATTATGGTGCCCAGTTTGCAGTCATCTGCAAACTTGGTCAGCCACAGTCCTTCCGTGTTGGCCTGTACCTCCGAGAAATATATACCGAACAAGAGAGGTCCCAGGACTGAGCCTTGTGGAATGCCACTTGTAACTGGTTTGGAGTCTGACATGGTTCCAGCAATTCTAACCATGTGGGTTCTGTCCTTGAGCCAGTTTGCAACCCATCTAGTGACATAGGGGTTTATATTTAAGCTGGTGAGCTTATCTATAATGCCCAAGTGGGGTATTGTATCGAAGGCTTTTGCGAGGTCCAGGTAGGCTGTGTGTACCACCTTCCCCTCGTCAATGGCTTTGGTGACTGTTTCAAAGAAATCAACCAGGTTTAAGAGGCAGGATCTGCCCTTAACAAAGCCGAACTGGGTAGGATCCAGTGTCTGTAGGTCCCCAATATCTTTATTTATGAGGTCCATGATGATCCTTTCCATAGCTTTGCAGACTAAGCTAGTCAGGCTTATGGGGTGATAGTTTCCAGGATCCGTTGAGGCACCACCTTTGTGGAGAGTGACCACTGTTGCTGTACGCCTCTCTTTGGATACATATCCTGTAGTAAGGTTGAGATTGAACAGTAGTTTTATTTTTGGGTTTAGCTCTTCTTGGAGTTCATGTAGAACGCAGCCCGGGACACCGTCTGGTCCCATTGATGCTGTGTTTTTTGCTTTGGAGAGGGCAGCTCTTACCTGAGCATCTGAGATGTCAGGGGGGCAGCACTCTGCTGGGATAGATATTTGCCCTTTTGGTGGGGAGGGGGGGAGAAGTTTGCGCTGAACCTGTCAGCTAGGATGTTGGCAATGTCTGTGGGTTCGGTGTATTTTTTGTCATTGTGGACTAATTCTGAGCATATCTGGGAAATCCCACCCAGGTTCCTAACATAACTAAAGAAAGCCTTGTGATTATCCTTAGTGTCCTGTGCAATTTTTATCTCGAAGCTGGCCTTAGACGATTTTATGAGTGCCCGTAGTTTTTTGCTAATACTGATCAGAGATGCCTTCCCTTTTTGGGATTTTGCTCTATCATGTAGTAGCTTCCTCCTTCTATTGTATAGTTTGTTTATGGCTGGGGTCCACCAGACAGGACGTCTGCCTTTGGAGGATTGGGTCTTGGTTTTATTTGGGATTGCATGATCCATGCATTCCTGAAGGTGTTCATAGAATGTGTTTATAAAGGATTCTGTGGTCTGGGCAGTATTTTCCTCAGGCCCGGGGGCTTTGAAGGATTCCACCTCAGTTTTGAGGAGTGTGAAATTTGCTTTAGAGAAGTTTTTCACTGTGGTTTTCAGGGCAGGGGGTGGAGTCGGGATGTGAATATCCAGTGAGATTAGTTTATGGTCTGATCTTACCAGTGAGGGATACACTTCTGGTCTGGAGCATAGAGTCCCCATGTTGGTGATGATCAGGTCCAGTATGTTTTCCCCTCTTGTGGGAGTGGTAACAAGTTGTTCCATAGCATTTGAGTTTATAAATTCTAGGAACCTTTGGGATAGGGTGTTGGAGCTAGAGTAATGCTCCCAGTCTATGTTTGGGTAGTTGAAGTCACCCAATACAATGGTGTTTGGAGAGACCTTCATATTTTCCAGTGTTCTCAGGAAGGCCAAGTGGGGTTCCTGGGTTTGGGAGGGTGGTCTGTAGCAGGCTATAAACTGGAAGGCAGTTTTACCCACTGTTAGTTGCACATGGATAGTCTCTGATGCTTCGTGCTGTGCCACCAACCTGGAGGTGTGGGTATCTTGACGAATATTGATACTCCCCCTCCTTTTATGATTCGGTCCAAGTTTTGGGGCCGAAAAGCATGGTATAAGGTATAACCTGGTAGTGCTGGGGTGCTCTTTGGAGCCTTGAATCAGGTTTCTGTTACTGCACAGATATCGATATTCTCCATGCTAAGGAGAGTTTCGAGTGCGTGCATCTTGAGGTTTAGACTTCTGGCGTTGAGTAGCATTACTCTTAGTTTCTTATCCCTTGTGATACCTATGGAGGTGGGTTTGTCTTTTGAGCCTTGCCTGAAAAAGGCACTATGGGGGTAGCAAGAGCCTTTGCCAATATCCAAAAGCCCAGAGGTGACAGGTGCAAATCATCCCTAGCGAAGCATCGTAGCTTGTCGAGCATGTCATCCCAGGCTGACAGGCATTGGATCCCCTTTGAATGACACCAATACTTAAGCCAATTGTTGAAATTGATCATCTTGTCTTCATATTGTGGCATCATTCTTGGTGAGGGTAAGATGCTACTCAAGGTCAGGGTCATACCGGCCTGGGCTACATGCTCAGAGAGCTCCTCTATGTCTCTTTTCATGTAGTCCAGGGAGGTACGTCTCAGGTCATTCACACCAGCATGGACAATGACTGAGTCATATTTGTACTTGCCTTGGAGTGACCTGAGTGCTTGTGTTATGTGGCGGATCCTAGCGCCCGACAGGCAGCTCACCATGACCTTCTCCTTGTTCAGCCTGGTGAGCAGGACGTTAGTGTGCCTGACGATAGAGTCACCTATTACAAGTGTATCAGGTGTGTTGTTTAGCCTTAAGGGCTGTGACTGTTCGGCACACTGGCTTTGTGAGCTATGTGTTGCACATGTTTTGTTTTGGGGTAGCGGTTGCTTGGGTGTCTGCTTTGGAGGTCTTTGCTGCTTAGGCAGATTTTTATTTAGAGCCTCCGAGTATGTTTTTGTGTGTTTATGTGTTTGGTTTGCTGTCGTGGTAGGTCTATGTGAGACTGGAATTGTAGTGAGTGTGGTTTCCTTCTCCTCCTGACTGGTTTCGCCAGTACTGAGTTGAGAGAGCTTAGCCTCCAGTATGGCTATATGGTTGCATCTCTCACATTTGTTGGAATTTGTTGGGAGGAGGAGAGGGTTGTCTGTGTACATGAGGCAGTTGTAACATTGCCTCAAGATTCCCAGATTCACCAGCTGGACCGGAGAGGAGATTGACAACTGACCTTTGGACATGCTAGAATAGTACTGGGAATTCCTTTATAATTGAAAAAAAGGGTCAATGGGGAACGAGGTACTCAAGGGGAGTTTGTGAGGGTGTAGTGCTTTTAATATTTTAGTGCTGACTTATATAATTGCTTTAGTGAGCAAGTGCCAGGTAACTTAAATGCAATGTGTTGCAGGTAACTTAAATGCAAAAACGACAAACAGTAACTTTCTTTCAAGTGAAACAAGGAAATAAGTACAGTAAGCAATGCAGATATCGCTAGGGATCCACAGAAGCGCTGAAAAGCCACGTTTTAGGTGGAATTAGTGTTTCAGGGAAATAACAAGCAAACAAACAACAAGCATACAAATAAAGCTAGATTCAGCAGGCCTGGATCTAGTCTATGCTACAGCAAACAAGGTGTACCAATTTCAGTAAGAAACAGTTCAAATATGTAGGCACTATAAGCCTTTAACCAGAAATTCCCAGCTCAGAAGGGCAGAGTCCAGCCTCTCCTCCCACAAGAGTGCAGACCACGAACCTTCTTAATGTAAAATAACTGGCCCGAAGCCCAAGTGCTTAAACCAGAATTAATACCCTTTTAGAATAATAGACACTGAGCCCTCAATCAGCAGTTCCCAACTTAGAAGGATGTAAGCTACCTGTTCTGCCACTACAGTGCAGACCACAAACTTAATGTAAAACAACTGGCCTGAAGCCCAAGTGCTTAAACCAGAATGAATACACTTTTAGAATAACAGATACTGAGCCCTCAATCAGCAATTCCCAACTTAGAAGGATGTAAGCTACCTGTCCTGCCACCACAGTGCAGGCCACAAACCTTCCTAATGTTAAACAGCTGGTCTGAAGCCCAAGTGCTTAATCCAAAAGACTTAGAATGATAGCTACACTTTAATCAAGTTACTACCAAGCAGTAATAAATACAACTGAATACTTTAAAGAATGCCTGGATTAGTGCTCAAGTTATACAAACAAAGATAGATTCAGCAGGCCTGGATCTAGTCTATGCTACAGCAAACAAGGTGTACCAATTTCAGTAAGAAGCAGTTTAAATATGCAGGCACTATAAGCCTTTAACCAGAAATTCCTTTATGCCTCCATCCTATTAACAGGCCTGCGTAGCACTGAAATCAACAAATTATCCCATTGCTACAACCACATAGCTAGATTTGCTACGGGTTCATCCTATAGGACACACCACTGCCACAATCTAAATCTCCTAAGGTGGTTTGAACTTCCTTCCCTTCTTCAGTTTACTCAGCTCACATTAGCCCATAAAGCCCTACACCACCCAGATAATATTCCATCCCTCAAAAACACTGTCACCCCATATAGTAATCACAGCAAACTCTGCTCATCCAATAGACAACTTATCCAAACAATCAAATCCAATAACTCAGCTGGTGAAGCCTTATTCGCCAACTCGACTGGCAAAATCTGGAATCAACTACCACCCAACCTCACTCTTAATTATTCACTAACTCTATTCAAAGAAAATCTCAGAAAACATTTTAAATCACACTGGCTCTGTCCTTGTGCTAAACCTGACTAGCATCTTCTCACTGTCCCTAAGACTTCAACTCAACAGTGTCCCAAAGACTCTAACTCAATTGGATAGTGTAGGCTAAATGACTTAAAGAAGGAATGTATTATACTTATGACCTACCATGTAAAGTGTAAATATGTGAAACTATAGTTACTTATTCTCATGTCTTATGCACTCCTCTCACTGTTTGTCACAATGTACTGTATATATCAAACTTTGTGTGTGGAGCTTTTCTACCCGGGCCTCCACTGAAAGTGGACATGTATCCAGTCGGACTATCCCGGTCAACAAATGTAAATAAATAAATAATAGAACTAGGATGACTGACAGAATCGTTAGGTGGATTCTCCAATGCCTTGTGTTTTTCCTGTAGAGTGTACAGGAATTGAGAATTTAAATGCTCAACCTATAATTCTTGACTGATGGCCTGAGAGATCACATCCTGATCTACCAAATAAGATCGAAATTCTAGTCTACCTTTGAAAAGCTGGAGTAGGTTCAAACTCCAACTTAAAATAATAGTAGAGCAGATGTAATATCTCCTGACTATATTGCTGGTCTTGCCATGCTACAACTGCAACCCTCTCCTTATTGGCTCAACAAACATTAACATCCTGATTAGATATGAGTTGATTTAGTACCAACCTACATTCCCTGGTACTGCTGTAATGCCATGGTCATAATAAAGTGCCAGAGCTGATATTCAACTCTTTCATGACTCTGGTCTTAAATGGCTTCACGACTGGATCACAGAGTGGATTAAATATGGACCCCTGGGATTTGAATTGTACAACATCATGTGTTTCATTATGCGTGGGCTCTCTTGCCCTAAGTCATATTCCATAGTTTAGTCATTTATAAAACCTCTTTAAGTGTTGAGACAGATCTAAATCTTGATATTCTTTATGATAGTTCACATCCAAGCATTTATGCAAGATTGAAATGTCTGTCTTATATTTGTGATATTTACATTTGCCTCTACATTATTTAGAGGAAAAGGGTTCCTCTTGGAAACCATATTACTTACGCCAACACTGGGGCATTTATCAGACTGTGTTTCATCTAACAAATCCACATCTGCATCCATTTTGGCTATCATCTCATTAGTGGTGCTAATTTAAAATAGATTTTGGAACACCACTACTCTTTCAATTTCTCCTAATTTGGGAGTTTCTCCTGATGGAGCCACTGCTGTTAGCAAACTGAACCACATTTTTGTGTTGCACCCAGGTAATTTCCATTTTGTTTGCCCATCATTGATATCATACTTAAATTTCCTTATGTTTTTCTTTTTAATATTGATATCTAAATTGTCTAATGTCCTAGACAGTTCTTGTATTTAATTCATTGGAAAGTCCATTCACCTGTGGAATCATAATGTTTATGTTTCTTTCATAATACTCAATCAAACACTCCAGAAACAAAATGGATGCAGTATGTTGAATTATTTTATGTAATGCACACAGTATACATAGACCTAGCCAAGGCATTTGACACTATCCCCATGTAGGTATTGTTGAAAAACTGGGGAATCTAAATGTTTATACATATTAAGTAGGTTGGACAGCCATGTGGCTGTTCCTTGGAACATATATTGTTATAATCAGGTCTATGTTCAGCCATCAAAAGAGAAATATATTGAACCTGTGTTCATCAAATGTTCAACTCAGTGAATGTTCATTCATCGAATATTTTACCCAGGGTAAGGAGTTGGTTGGCCAGCATTAGGAAATTTGCTGTTTTCCCCACTGTAGTGCGATCTCGGAGCTGGTATGCATAAGT